>NW_026571004.1:0-25000 GCF_026225935.1 Boleophthalmus pectinirostris | reverse complement strand
ATTATTATAGCATAAAGTTGGGAGTAGAGAAGAGTAGTAGAGTACAGTAGCCTATGTTTTACAGAAATGTGCTCATGAGCCTTCATCTGAGTTCATTAAGAATTTGAGAGATATACATCAGAAGGAATGTCTATATCCAAGATCAGTCCTGTCCACAGAGGACAGTCTGAACCAGCAGCTCCCCAAACACACTGCTTACTATTTTCAAAAGCAACCCGAGAAACAAGTCCTTTCCAAAGCATACAGTGTGTTAAAACCACACAGCAGTCACCATGTCTGAGGAGCAGACGTTTCTGAGAAATCACAGTGTCCCCACTCCCAGAAACCACAGCCAAATAGAGCAGCAACTATTTTCAATGTTTATCTGATATATTACATTATGGTGTGTGCGGCACAGAGTCAGACAAAGGACTGCTGTAACATCCACTGTCGTGTATGTTTGCCTGAAGGTAGGGCTGTGTCTCTGAGCACCTTTTTGGGTTACCAAGGATCAGGTTGCCTTGTGCTGTTCGGTGTATTCCAGTCGTTCTTCGGGCCAGTGAAGCCATTATGACTGAGATGAATTATGGACTAGTACTCCTTTACCCCAATATACTCCAGTCTCCCTTTGTTTTCCTCTATACTACTACTTTGACTACAACAACTAATAATAATAATAACAATACTCATAATAATCATAATTTGAAAAATAAATTACATTCTATTATAGGTGAGTCACACTTTATTTTAACATGCTGGCATGAAATGTGTGTTAGCTCACAGTTGTTAAAGCATTCATAAGGACTGACCTGAACAACTACATTTTTACTTTGGATCACAGCGGGGAGGAAGTTATCGGTAGACCAGAATAATATTGAATGAATCTTAAAAACAATTTAATACCACATTAATATCATTCATATATGACATGTATACAGGTATACAGACACAAAATAACCTAATACATACATGCATACATTTAGTGTGCATATTTAGTTTTATAAGAGCAGGTTACTCAGTGGTAGGAGGCATCCACATGACATGTTGTTGTGTCTACGGGCACAACACTTGATGTGAATGTGGTATGTCAGTGTTTATGGTCAGATCCCAAATCCAATCACATTTACAGGCAGAAGTTACGGGACAACCAGATCAGAGCAGTGTAATCGTGTCCTGACACATGATCAACAAATGAGTGTGATTTTGGCCAAAGCGTGAGCAGGAGCAGCCATGTGTGTCATGTTCTCTAAACACTGACCTTTATATCCATACACGGTCCTCTCACTATGATGTGTTTTTCTACTCTAAGCGGTTATCACAACAGGAACCTGATCCAGCCATTTTATAGTCCAGGGGAAACACGCTGCATCCCCTCAAACAACACACATTGTTTAAACATCCACTCTGCTCTGTGTGACAAATCAACAGGGCAGTGCTCAGTGCAAGGCTGTGAGCTGATCATAACCATGTGGGGCCCTGTAAGTCTATTGTGTCTTTATGAGATAACAGGTGATAGCCCACTCCTAACATGTCCGGCACGAGAGTTAGGCCGAGGCAACACCATTTTCAAAGGGGATGAGGTGTTTAATGAGCAGTTGCCGTGGTTACCTACATGTAAAGACGTCAATGATCTGCCCTTATTAGCTCCTGACAACAACTTGGCCAACATAGGAATTTTTCCTTTTGTGCGTACAACATTACGATTGGAACAACTGTGCTGCTCTATTTTTATCCACTGTGAGGTCATACAGAGATAAAAAAAAAAAAAAATAGAGGTAGGTGACAAAAAAGCCTTCCCCTCCCAGTCTTTACTTGAGACACAGGTTTTGGTGCAAAGAATGAGAGACATGAGCTTCCCTCTTGTACACACACGTCACAGTGAGTGAATGACATGTCCCTGCCAGAGGGACAACTGTTAAGTAATACCCATGACGTTTGCTGCTGCTGGGCTGGGCAGTTCAGAAAACATGAATCAACAAAGAAAGTGCACACAAAGCAGGCCAAATCAATGCTATATTAGCTCAGTGACGTAGCGCACTCGATCAGTTGGAAAAGCCATTTGAAGCTTGAGCAGGACACCTGCATTTGGTTTATTGATAGGTAGGGATAGTAACTTGCCAACCTAGTAAGACCTTTTGTGATCTTTAAACTGAAATTTGTCTGGTTCTCTCTGAAAGAGCTTGATTTGATCATCTAGATAATCCACTATGTCCTTGTTCTGTAAAATATTCATGAAAAAATATTCAAATTCAAGTAGAAGAAGTCACACAATATCAAATTTTTATGTTACACTTACATCACTATGCAGGTGTACATTTATAATAATGATAGGGAAGCAGAAGACTGTTTTCATACAGGCTGTACAACCATACCACAAAAAGCATAATGTCCTCATTCCTTAAATTAGTAAATATGAAGTTGTCCTGGTACTGTCCTACAGATTGTTGGAAAATGTGCTGCATAATGATGACAGGACTGCTTCACATGGTGAGCCTGAATTCACTCACATTGCAGATGCATGTGTGTCAGATAATCAGATTTACATTCCTGGCCTGGTTTCCACATAGCAAGCATGCTTCTCTGTGCAAAGTAGAGACTTGCAAAGGTAGTGTAAAACAGGCCTTAATGCATATTTAACGCAGCAATGACAGTATGTATATATGGGTAACATGGCTATAGTAAGAGCACAATATAAGAGAAAAGACAAGAGAAAGAGAAAATAACTAGTGCACTAATAAAAATTGGGATTGTTTCCAACTTAAATGTGAATAAATCCAACTCTTTAAGTAGGAATGAATTGAAACTGAACTGAAAGTTTTTAGCCAGTCTTAACAGTCTAGTTGCTCTGTAGCTGCAGGTGTCTCCATGTCCTGCAGCAGCACAGGGACAAAGCATCTCATTCTACTGGGAGCACAGGGACGCCATGGAAACATGAGAGCCACATTCAGGCAGGCAAGGAAAGAGGAGGCACGCACTCTCCTCTCAAGCAGGCTTTTGTTGTCTTCTAGAACCACCTTTCCTTCTCTCCTCAGTTTTGCCCAGGTAAGCGGATAGGATAACACCTCATAGAATGCAAAAGAACTTCATCTAGACTTTAACTGCAAACAAAGTTGGAAAATAGAAAAAAAAACAAAAAAACCCGAAAGCGTTTTGTTAGTTATGTGTTTACCTTCTGAGGTAAGACTGTGGTTTTGCCAGTTTCCCTTGTGTGCGGAGTGTCTGCTGCATGCACATTGACATGCTAAATAAGCAATAATGACATACGATTTTATTATGCAGACACATTTTCCAGCAAAAATTAAAAATCTTGATATATTTTTCAATATTCCTACTCAAACAATATATTGCCAATCCACCAGAAATTTGGACTTCACTAGTTTGTATTAAAAAGCCTATTGTTTTATGCTGATGTTAAAGTCTCACCAGCAGCGCATTAGAAAGGGTCATTACAGCACTGATCAGCTTCCCAATGCATTATCCCATCCCATTTCCTTAATGCTAATAACCCGATTAGATTCTTACGACAAAGCAAGTGCATTGTGTTTGGGTTTTTAATGGCTAAAATGTCTGAAATCTACAATCATCACCAATAAGACCATTAAATGTTATACCAAACCATAAAATGGAAGACAGGTTTGTGATTAAAAGCAAAAACAGATCTCAATCAGTTAACATCTCTTGAACAAAGTTGCTGTCATGACGGATTGTGGTCATGGCGCATTTTGAATAACCAAATGTCTGTGTGCAGGCTTAGCTTTAACCTTTTTAACCCGCCGCTCAGAGCTAACCATCAGGAGACATCAAGCACGGCCAGTCATGCAAAGCTGTCCCGCTAGCATGCAAATCTGACACCTAACAGAGCGGTGTGCAAGACACAGACAGTATACATATAAATGGACAACTAACCAGCTAGTTCCACGTTCTCAATAGGAAGTGAGCATGGGAGCACTTCCGGGCTCCAGCGACTCCATTTTAATCTTAATCTTAAAATTCAACATTTTAAGACCTTTATTAACCTGCTCTACAAGATCCTAGTGTTTTTATTTTGCTATTTTGTCTGAAAATAAATCCTTATTTTCAATACGGAACTCCAAATGGCTCCAAAATTCACCCCTATAGCTGCTAGCCTCATGAGCTTGATTTGACTAAAGCCAAACATTACAGGTGATGTCACACTCCTCAGTCCACTTCTTTACAAAGTCTATGGTGCAAGGGCATAAAAACCAGTGAGGGAAGCATAGCATTATGGATGTTTGAATGTGTGTTTCCCAAACAGCATCATGTATTTGGAATAAAGAAGAGTGCAGAAAATAAAGCTCAGTGGCAACGTGGGCAGATGATTCAAAGAGAAAGACACTTGATCCTTGCGTGAGATGTACACACACCTAATAAAGTGACCCCGTGTTTTTTTTTTTCTGCTGTAGCAATTATAAGTAATAAGTCATAAGGACAGTCCTTTCCCTGAGCAAGAGGCAAACTATCAGAGTTGTTGTAGAGAAGTATGACAGGTTTCTTAGTATATTTCCATTAGAAGATGAGGCCAGGTGTCCTAAATTGTTAGGCTGTAGCATTTTCTGGATTTTGGAGGCTCTATCCACAGCCCACTGACATCCACACTTGAAGTGGAGAGCAGGGGCAGAGCACAGGGAAGGAGTAGGGGGCTAGGACTCCACTGGTGACATGCAGCATGTGTGAAACACATGTTAAGTCAGGGAAAATCTATCTTGGGACATAATAGTACATGTACATCATCATTCTTCTAATTATTCCTCTAAAATCCACCAGATTACAGATTATTGTTTTATGCAATGTTTTATCAGACTCTCAGAATCCGATTCCTTAATTATGTCAATTACATCAGACTTACAAGGACAAAAAGTAAATGAAAGGGGCTTACATCTCAAAATAGCAATACTTTTAGTGATGCCCCTGTCTATAACCCATCCTTGGTGGGTAAACCCAATTTTATTGTATGGCAGATACAGAAACATACAGACTAGCATTGAGTCTCGCGTCTACTTGTTATGCACATTTTTTATAACTCTGATGCTGTCATAGCCATGCTAGTTACACATCCTACAGTAAAATACCAATATGATTATTAGCAGCAATTCTGTTGCATTTTACTAAACAATACAGCAAAACTCTGGACTGAATTTTGAAGTACAAAATAAGTGTGCACATGAGGTGTGGTCCCATTCCCAGGGCCAAACTACTCCTGAGAGGTTCTGAAGAAACAGGCTGTCCTAAACCAGACATGAGAACAATGGGCTCCAAGACACACAGCTGTGAATAAGTGAGCACAACAGTGAGCTAAATGTGTGTCTAATGAGGAAATAAGTCACAAATATGATAGAACCCACCCCCGGTCACATGATTGTATGTGATTGTATGATTGCATTGTTGTAATTGCTGTACACTTGTATGTTTGCATGGACAGATATTATACAATATTGTATCTGGATTACCCATAACAGATCAGTGTACATATGCCTCTGAGTGCCTTGGAGAAGTTCCTAACCATATATTAAATATGAATGAATTCATAAACTATTAGTTCATAAAAGGGAATACTGCTTACATTTGATTAATTTATTTGGAAGAGGGTGATTTTTATTTATTTTTTTAACATGTGATGAAACATGTAATAGCTAAAATTTGTGAATTAGTTTTTTCTGCATGTAGTCACCCACTGCCATAGAAAAATAATTTCAATTCTTGTGTCTTAAAGGACACTGGAGTGGCAAGCATTCATTTGTATAAATCAGTGGCTTATTTGAAAATTGTCTTGTTGGTCATAGAAAATACATATTTATTTGTCTATTTAAAAACACAAGTTGAATACAAATTTAGATCAATATAATATATATTTTTTGCCATATTATTCAGCCTTAAGCCAACTTCTCTCTCCAAACGAACTAAATTATTAGCAAGCTTGTTAGTCTAAATCAGCTTCCTGTCTCTGCCTGTAATGTGAACATGGGCGCATGGTGGTGGAGCAGCAGAAGCAGCTTCTGCCTCACAGCAAGACGTTCCTTGGTTCCGGCGTGGGGCCTTTATGTGTGTTTGCATGTTCACCCCCAGGTGCTCCAATTTCCCCTACCACTAAAAACATGTACAATAGGCTCCCCCCTGAGGCCAGGACTCCCCTGAATAAGATATTTTAAATCTCAGAGGAACTATCCAGGTTAAAAGGTCTATAAAATACAAAAAAACTCCTCATGGATTTGGCTTCAGTACAGTAATATTTCAATCTGCCAAACACTCAAAATGTTCATCCTCCCACTTGAGACATTGTGTCAGGCAAGCATTAACATGCTAACAGGATGTACGCTTCATAGTACAGTCAGACAATCAATTTGTGCTAGAATTTTTCTTCAAACTTACAGAAAAATTATGGTTAAAGTGTGACTAAAGGGGAAGTTGTAAATCTCAGTTGGTGCAGACACACTCATGTCCAGAGCGTGGAATGTGAGGAGGAAGAGGAGGCAGCGAGAAGGGAAGTAGAAGCAAAAGCACAAGGAATAAGAGATAAGCAAATGAGGGGAGGCAGTACAACATACAGAGAGCACAGGAGGAGACATGGTTTTCCTAAACATAATTTATACAATAATAGTTTTAAATTCCACTAAACAAACTAATAGTGCTGAAACAATGCTGATATCAAGCAGACAAATGAGAAACTAACAAGCAGTACTAACAAAACAACACTTCAAAAACTGCAGTGCTTATTCACTTCAAGGCAAATCCCTCACTAATGTTGTTTATCCTCACTGATGGCACTGCATTTGACAAAACATCTGATTGGTGGTGGCTGATGGTGCTAGAACACGTAGCGACAGGATACTATAATATGTTAAAGATAGTATCTACAGTTTATCATGAGATGAGACATTATAGGAACGTTTCATTCAACATGTTGCAAGGAGTGCACAGGCGTGCAGAGTGAGCTGATGTTGGTGTGAGAAGTTAAGCCCATTGTATACTAAGAAAAGAGGCAGAGAACACCCTCATCCAGGGCTTTGTGAAGGAAAGTGATTGAGGGGAAGACTGTGCTTCTCCAGTGAGTGAAGTGAATGGAAAAACATGTCAATGGAACACAAGGAGAGAGCCTGTGAATAAACAGAGCAGTGACTCACCCTTTCTGGGATGAGAGGAGAGGGCGGGGGCGTGGGGTACCAAACTGCCTCCACTCCTGTCCCATCCAAAAAACACCATGGTAGGTATTCATGCATGCTCACGATCCCACTCATGTGTCAAAGCACCGGGACAAGCTGACCATTGTCCAGCCAAAGTAGTGCAGGAGGATTGTATTTATAGGATTTGGAGATTGCAGAATGTCTGAGAACTGCTTGAAAATGCTTTGTTTTGAACATTTTTGATTATATTATAGCTTCCATTAAACCACTACAGCTTCTTTTAAGGTTATAGGAGATGAATCAAAGCACGACATTCACAAACAATCCAACCAAAACTATCAAACTGAGTGAACCAAGATGGTGGCATGATTGATGTTTGCGGCGGCCTCTACCGACACCCTTTTAATGTAACGCTTTGATTATTTGCCATGTCCAAAGTTGATCTACAGAACTTGTGCTACTAATGGTTAACAACTGCCTGCCAACAGCAGTTACAGAATTAAACCAGAGACTCTGATTAGACTCTTTATTACTCTTAATACATTTAGTGTTGTACTGAATTTTGGTGGCTGTGTGAAACACAACTGCATTTTTGTGCAACATAAAAATGACAAATAAACTAAATCTAATCTAATCTAAAAAAAAAAAAAAAAAAAAAGGCTTGTGCCTCCATATGGTGAGATTCAACTTGGTTAACATGCTTTTAAACATCAAAGTCTTTTTATGGTTCAGCATGGCAGCACACTGTCATGTGCTCTTCATATCCGTCTTACAAATAAAGGCCTTCAGAATGGACACACTCTTAAAATCCTCATAGTCATCTGATGGGGGCAGGCATTTTACAGTATTCTAAAAGTTTGAAGTCAGTGTTACAGCGTCAATATGAAACTACGGGAAACCAAGATAAGGAAGATCATATGATGCTGATGTCTTGTCAAATTAGACAAATTCACCCCAAAACACTATGCAGGTCTATATTGCAATTGTTTGCTGATAAAATTATCCCACAACACCCAGACCTGAGATACGTGTTGAAAGACTTAAGTTATTGTGAATATGGCTCTACAATGAGATAGACACTCACATTAATAAAGAGATAGAATAAAATGCCACAGTCTCGAGGAAATAACAGTACACTGTATCGATTCCGATGCCACAATGATAATAAAAACACTATTTAGACAAAAGTGATTTTCAAAATGTGATTTTCAACATTAAATCATAGTACCTTCTTTTATATTACCATGTGGTGTTATATCTATACCCTCAGCCCCATGGTGTACATATTTATTCTATGTGGTCTTACATTTATTTACAACCCTAGTACACTGAAGTTTCTGTTTTTAACTATTGAATACAGATATAAATACTGTGAACACTGTCAGATTTCCTTTCATCTATACCTAAAGGCAAAGGTAAAGAAGGTTATAAAACAAATTCTTAAATTATTAAAAAAACAAAGTAGTTGAATTAAATCATTAACCCTAAGTGAACATGAAACATGAAAAGGCAAAACAATATATATATATATATATATATATATATATATATATATATATATATATATATATATATATATATATATATATATATATATATATATATATATATATATATATATGTTGTGATTGGGGGATATGGGTATGTAGATTGCAATCTGTTTACAAGCATAACACACATGCACAGAATAGGCATTCACCTGCAGAACGCACACGCCCAGTTTTACCTGAAATCACTCACACTTCCTACCTTGGTGTCAACAATGGAGCAAGCAATTTGCTTGACATAAGCTAGGTCCGCGGTCTGAGGCATGAAGACAGACTCCCTGGTTAATCCAATCTGGATGAAGAAGGACACCCCTGCTGGAGTGGGGGGCCCACTGGGCATCACAGTGCCCCCAGGACCCTGCCCTGACAGCATGTCTATGATAGGACTGGGGGGCCCTTGTGGCATCACAGCTGGAGCTGGTGGAGAGGCCCCCCCAGGAGGGAAGAACATCATTCCCCCAGTGGGCATACAGGGGCTAGCATTAGCCATCTAAAGTCCTGTGTGGCAGCAGCCTCAAGCTGTCAGCATGTACACTCCCAGGTGCAGCCCGAAGTCCAGACAAACCCCCAACTCCTCCAGGTCAGAGTGAAGAGCCACGGTCCATAGAGGTACAGCACTGTACGGGTCCTACTCACTCGTCCTGTGTGCGCTCCCTCCCTCACGATCAAGAAAGTCCTTATCCAGGAAGTAAAGCGCACCACTTCACCTTCTTTGTGGTATTATGCAGCCAGAATTCAATCAAGCTGAGTGAGACCGAGGCTCCAAACTGCCTCTAGTGACTCTTGTCTCCCGCCTTCAGTGCGTTCTCAGAAGTTTTCTTCCACAAAATAGAAAGTCCAAATTTGATTGTAAAACTCCTTGCCGTGGGATAGAAACAAACAGCAAGAACAATGCAGAACTTTGTTATTCTTTTCTCCAGTCCAGAGTGACTTACAAAATGGCCTCCCTAAAACAGGAAACTGTGAGAATGGAGAGTGAGCGCAACAGGCTGCACTCTTTTTACAAGTCTTGCCTCTTTCAGTTTCAGCCCCAGATCAGACTTCATGCGCAAAAGGCAGACAGGAGAGGGAGTTGTAGAAAAGTGCGAGAGACCTCCCACTCCCTACCCGATTCCCTGCACAGCCAGAGAGGAAGTACAAAGATTGACAATCATTTTGACCAATAGGCATTCAGTACACCCCTCCCTCCTCGTCCTTTTTCACTTCTCCTCTTCGTCTTGCCTTATTTTCCAAAAGTGTTCCTGGGTCATCTTACACTGCCTGAATTCGGTTTCTTCTCCACGATCTATCTTAACCCTCTGCCATCCCTCCTAGATTTCTGACATATATTTATGTCATATTTATGTCTATTCTTCAAACTCGACCAATATCATAAAAAGTAAAAAAAAAGACTTCATTCGTTGCATACAGTGCTTTGCATGCAATGCTTTTCATCGCCACTAAAGGGCAGCCTTTCCATATGAATAATTAAACTACTGTACTATTACTACTACTAGTATCAATATCGTAATAATATGATTGACTGTTATCAAATTCATTTACAATTAAATGTCTAATATTAACCTTAATAGGCTAATAATTATATTTTTCATTAATTAAAGGATGTGAGATGTTCGCCAGGCAACAGAAAGAATACACAATAGAACGGTTGTCACTGTACAAAATCATTTTCTTTCTAATTGACATACAACAGAGGGCCATAAACAAAACAAGGTCATTTCATACAAGCTAGACTGCAGTTAAAAAATATATAATAAAATCAAAATTATTAAAAAGCAGGTTTCTAATACCTTATAGTTGGAGGCAATAAGTTTAATTACAGCTTAATATGATGTACAAATTATCACACAGTGATAAATTGCTAATAAAAAATAACATAAACATTAGTGTCCTTTACCTTGGCCTCTGACTGATTTTTTTTTTTTTACATTTTCTCTTTTTTCCTGCTTTTTATTTAAGTAATACCATTATCAATTACATTTATTCTAGTCCTATCAAGAAAGGATGATCCACTTATGATACTAACTTATTCTTATTACACCTTAATATTTCAGAACATTTTACAAAGCAAAATATCATGTACATTGACAACAAGAAGTGGTATGTATATCCATCATTTACAACCGCTAAAGTGTTACCTAGATTTATCTGTTTAGTGTGTTGGACACCGGTCCACAAAACCAAAATGCAGCAAGTGCCCTCCTTATACTTCAGATTAAATTATGTACCCTGTTTATAAACCACTGCAAACAAAACACAATGAAACACAGGACAATGTGGAATATAATCGAACTTGAAACAGATATGACAATGATAAAATAAAAATTGTTGGTAGCAAGAGAATGGTCAGGGAAGTTTCACTACCTAATATGTGGCACAGCGAGAACGGATTTTTTTGTTGTTGTTGTAGAGGACATCTGATTGCTTTCCTAAAGAGTAAATTAATTTTAAAAAACTGATTCATTCTCTGGCATTTTCCCACCAGACACCATCTGCACACTAGAACTTTTAAGGAGTAAAAAATATACATGTTAAATGAATAAATAAATTCAATCCAGAACAAAAACATTCTGCAATCTAGTTCAATGTTTAGGTTAAAATGATTATGGTTTCAGTCTGTACACTCCTTTTCATTGTGAATATGTGACCACGTCATAAAATGCCTTTATACATGTGAGTTAAAACTAGATCATATGTGGCCTAAATTACTGACACAGGCAGTATTTCACAAACACACATCCCTGATTCTGATTCATGATCAGTCTCTCGTAGCACCAAGATTGGATTAGTGCGTACACTACTCAGACATTAAAGTACTACAGTACAGAAAAAGCACCCAATCATACACTTGGCTTCATTTGCATGGGACATTGTGTTGCTTTTTTCCATCTGACTGCCAGTATAATTTCTATCTAGCAGTAGTAAAAATGAATTTTCAGATGTCCTAATTCATAAAAATTCCCATATACATCTGGCTTTAAATCAAGTCAGTTCAAAAGAGACAGGGGCATAACACTTAAGACAAACATGACTCTTGTCTTGGCAATTGAAATTGAAATTAAAGCTTTTCGTTAACACTGGTTAGTGAGTCTCTATAAGCAGAGCAAACATTCTCCAGCTCTACCTTTGTAACACCAACATTCTTTCTGAAGTCTTTGGAATGTAATGCATTGAATGTCAATGCAGAGATCATTCTGATGTTACCACTTTTCACACTTACTGCTTTCAGCCTTGCCCTTTATGGCGACAGTATGCATGTTAGCCACAAACAAATGAACCAATAAAAACCCTAAACAGGCAAGTGATGTAACTGTGCACGTATACTTTGTGATTCTCTTATATAATGCTTAGCAGTAAGCGCTCAAACACACAGTGCTTTGCAATACCATCAGCCCACAAAAGAAAGCACAATGGATTTATGTAGTGTAAAAAGTATTAGTCCAAAAAACTGAGCAGCCAGGATCCTTTAAAAAACATTATTACAGTATAAGAAGTCATTGAGGCATCACAAAACGGTGAGCTAGAGAGCTGGTGTCCTGTGGTGCCAGCCCAGCCAGTGGGCTGTTGGATAGTTGTGTGTGACAGTGTTTAAGCAGAGCAAAAATTGTCCATGAGATTCTTCGGTTGTAGTTACAAGTTTCTGAAAAAAATGAAAACAAAAAACAAAAAATAAAACATAAAACAATGTTACAGTATACTTTACGAATACGAAGACTACTAAAACTTTACTATACATTTCAAAATCACACTGAACAGGACAAGCCTACTAAATAAACTGTTCCCAAAACTAATGAAAATAAATTGTGACTTCACATTCCATAGGCACTTCCACAGCCATATCCTGTCCTCCCATCTCACCAGACAAAGATCTTGGCAAGTGCATCTGCGCCGGCGCTAGCAATAAAGGGTTGGGAAGAGTGGAAGGCCACATCATGTATGGCCTCGTCGTGTTTCTTCCTGTGGGCCGTGATCTCCTGCACGCACGTCCTGTTGTCAAGCATCCAGAGGCGCA
Source organism: Boleophthalmus pectinirostris (assembly GCF_026225935.1). NCBI lineage: Eukaryota > Metazoa > Chordata > Actinopteri > Gobiiformes > Gobiidae > Boleophthalmus > Boleophthalmus pectinirostris. Next base: position 12,323 of record NW_026571004.1, on the reverse strand, counting down.
CTGAGCAGTCATGGCCTGTGAGGGGCGGAGACAGAGAGGACAAAGCTACTAAGTACTATTTATAAAACAGAAGGCATTGTCCTATTATCCCTCTTTAAAACGTAATATTAAAGTTATATAATGTTTCAGCATTTTTATGTAATCCATCATTCATCCAAGTGTGTTCCAAGAGGAAGAATTTATCCTGCCCACATTTCTCCTTCTAGCTTCCTCTGACTAGCACTTTCACAATCAGTAGCCAAAGGAACATAGATGTTTAGATCAAATTCTGTCTCTGAAACTTACTGCCTGAGATGAGGTAAGTCCCTTTTGGGTCTGTAGTGAGACAAGTAACTGCATCCAAATGAGCCACCATTGAATGAACAACTTTCCCTGTAAAACAGACAGAAACAAAAATAAAAGCTATGCTTAACAGTAGGGCCAAATTAAAGCTTCCTAGATACCTGTCTTGTTGTCAGCAAAGCGGATAGTTCGATTCTCATGTGCCGTGATAGACACCGCTTCTAAAGGGTGGCTGACTACACGGTTAATCAGTTCACTGCCTGTAAAGATATGTGGATTGAAATTAGAACAATAACAACAATCATGTTCTATTCCTTGTGAATTTTGAAAGGAGTCTAAAAGCTTACCATCCTTGGTCTCTGTCTGTAGTGTAGTGACACTCTGCTCTGTGTTGAGGTCATAAATCAATGTTTCACCACCATCATAAGACACCACAATTTGGTTAGGATCAGTAGCTACAAAAGCTACAGAGGTTGGTGTGCCATGTTCTATAAGTAAAATATAAATAATACAGTTAATAATACTACTAATAATATTACTACTAATAACAATAATAATATAACAATAGTACAGGATAACAATACTTATATAACCACAAGGATACCTCTCTCTTTATTGAAGACAGACAGACATGGCGTAGAATTCTGAGGATTCCAGATTCTAATGGTGCCATCAGCTGAACATGAAGCCAAGCGATGGTGTACAGCAGAATATGTGAGACCCCACACACTGTCCTCATGACCTGAGAGCACACTGCTCTCAATGCTGGGATCTGGAATAAACAGAAGACAGAGCAGCATGTAATACCGCACTCAATTTGCTATCCACATCTAACATTGGCACTTATTTACCATAGTTGTCGTAAGGATCCACATTAAGGTCTGGCATCTTCCAACAGCGAACTGTTCCATCTAGACCTCCACTGTAGCAGGTATCCCCATCCTCACCAATTGTGAGAGATAGTACAGCACCACTAAAGGGGTGGAACAGGTAATTTATAAATTACTTTCTTGCCTAAACAGTATAGTATATGCTAGTTTTGCACAGTCTCAGTAAATGGACAAGTCATGCCTCATATGAAAGCTCAGAGCCATACCGGCTTGTCAAAGCCTGATCCTGTCAGATCTCAGAAGCTAAGCAGGGCTGGGCCTGGTTAGTACTTGGATGGGAGACCACTGGGAAAATCAGGTACCACTGGGGGCCGCTAGTCATAAAAACTGTTGTTGTATCCTTAGGCAAGGCACTGCACCCTCATTGCCTAATATGAAAGTGGTGTTTGTGTGTGTGATTGACGGTGTTGGTCGGAGGGGCCGATGGCACAGATTGGCAGCCTTGCTTCCGTCAGTCTGCCCCAGGGCAGCTGTCGCTACAGTAGTAGCTTACCACTGCCGGGTATGGAGTGAATGAATAATGCTCTGTAAAGTGAGTGTCCAAAAAAGCGTTATATAAAACCTCCAGAATTTACTCACTGAGCTGCACTAGAACTGATTAATGACTGGCTGCAGATATTAGAGTGTAGGTAGTGACAATTCACAAGACATAGGTCTCCAGGAAGAACAGTTGATAGCCAAGGTCAAATACAATACAATCAATCAATGAATCTGCCCAGGGACTACAGGTGGAAATTAGCACTGATGCTACAACCTGGTACAATGCATCTCTCCTGTTAAGGTTAATGTAAAAATTGTGTGCTGTCCCTGTCATAAATTAAAAAAAAAAAAAATTATAAAAATAAATAAATTCAGATCAGAGAGTCAATTTAGGTTTTAACCAATGGGATTTTAGCACTGAAACTGCCAAGCCAACCCAAATGCAAGGCTCATTTCTGCTTTCTAAATGACGTGAGAACTCAAACACCAAAACAACTTGGCCATCATGTCTAATGAACAAATCATGATTATTATTGTAATGAGAGCCACATTTGATTTGAACATTTCGACTTGTACCTAGAGACATAGATATGTTATGTTTATGAAATTCTAAATCAAAATCTTACGTATAGTTAATTTTACTCCTTCAACCAGTGTGCCTTGTGGTAATGGTAGGTGTGATGTGCCTTGAACAAATTTCCAGTGTCAATGAACCAAATCACACATGCGTTCAACTGAATAATTCACCATTTAGGAGTGTCTTCAAGCAAACCTCTGCACCACAAACAAAGGCAAAATTATCATCATTGCCAACTTTAAAGAACCAGACAGAAGCGCAAACAATATTCGCCACATTATATATACCATATTTTTCTTAGGTGTGATTTGGTAATGTTTTCGAAGATGGTGTGCCCTGGAATCTTTTCAACCAAAAAATTGTGGCGTGATTCAATACATAAAAACACTGCTTTAACTTACCTGTGTGCTCTGAATGTGTAAATAGGCTCAACATCCAAAGCCGCATTTCTGTGGGAAAAAATAAATGTTACAGTCGTGACTCATACTGCCTCTTTATGTTACCAACACTGCACTGGAATAGTACTTGTATTTAATCTCACTTTTTTGAGTGCATTGCCTTGTTTAGGTTCCACAGTTTTAGTGTTCCATCTTCAGAAGCTGTGAGCAGCACTGCCTGGCTTGGATGAAAAGTCATAGCACGAATGGCATCAAAATGGCTCCGTAGTGTGAAACGTGGGTTCCATGTCTTCTTAAACTCTTCTCTGTTGTCATGCATCTAGTATGAAACGGTGTTCAGGATATATGAAATATATGAAGTATATAATTTATAGATTGTATTCATTTATCAATTTCTTTGTATTTACATCCAAAGAGAGATCGTTGTCATTGGCAACTGTGAGATCTGCCAATTCACCAAGGTTCATGTCACCTCCTCCAACAGCATCCATAATGAACACATCAGAGGAGAAACTGAGGGCGCCACCTTTAGGTGCAGTTATGGAAACACAAAGATTGTTAAACTTGAATTCAAGCCTGAATTCAAACTAAAATAACAGAAGCATATTAATTAATCATTTATATTAATGATGGAATATACAGCATACAGCTATTTACAAAGCATACAATATAATTATAACTAAAGATTTACCAGTCTTTAGTTACGACAATAATTATATTGTATGAAAAGAATTGAGCAATGAAAACTGTAAAAAATAAATATTTGATTGTTTTTTGGGAAGTCTTACCTTCCCCTGAGCGAGACTGTCCTGAAACAGATGGGGACGGGGCAGGTTTAGGGGGGAATTCCGGTATCATGCCTTGTAACTTGTTCCTGCGGTTCTCTGAACCAAGCAAGAGCACAAAAACACAAAATATCCAGTCATAGGGATTGTAATAGAAGGGCTATCAACAGATGGAACCACACAGACAGAAAAATACAGTCAAAGTAAGGCTGAAGATTTTAGAATGTTCAAAAGCTTTCAAGTCAATGGATAAAATCAAAGCACACAGCTAAAGCAGAAGACCCCGACACTGATGAACTGATGCAACATGCACAAGTGAATAGAGATTACATGATATACACCTACAAGCAGCAATCGCAGCTACACAGTGCTAAAGACAGACAGCATGTGAAACAGGACAGAGAGACAGGTGGTTGGAAAAGAGGTTGGTTTTATTGACACAAAAAGATGCTAGGACAAAGAGAAGCAGGAAGGATGGTGTGCAGTGAAGGGGTACGAGGAGAGGAGAAGGGATTCTGAGGACAGACAGACAGGTGCTAGGTGCACTGGTGGCAGTGATGCTGCTGTGATGGTGCTGATGATGTCGCTATGGCAACAGCGTACCTAACTCCCGTCCATCCCCCGAGATTCGTGCCTCTCCCGCCCCCTCCCCATCCTCCCCGGATCCCAGGAAGTCAAATTCATTCTGGGCATCTTCAGAATCATCTTCGTCCTCTTCATCCTCGGGGTCCAGATCTGTGGTCATAGGTTCTGAGCCCATCTAGAAAAGACCACATTCAGACATGAGACAGAAGCATTTTCATTAATTTTCGGTGCCTATGAGAAAATGTCCCTACCTTTACTCGAGACTTTTTGCTCTTGCGAGGTCCATCAATGCAGTCAGTTCCTATGCCCTTGAAATCATCTTCTTCATCACTGTCATCTTCATCATCATCCTCACAGCCATGCAGGAAGGGAATTTTATCAAGAACGGAACCACCCATGTGCTCCTTAGAGGTCTCTTTACCTGCGTTCCTACAAATAACAAATGAAGACATTAGGCTAAACAGTCAATTATGTCAGTAATGAGTGTCAGTTGAGCACTGGCCAACAGACATTTAATGCCTTTATTTTGAAGTAGGCATTTTCAGCTTTTATTATTTCCTCTATGCACAAACTGTTTAATGTATATACTAAAAGATAAGAATTCACATTATACTTCAAGTTAAATGTGACTTTACAAAACACACACAGCAAAAGAAAAATTTAACTCCATCAACGGGACAAAGTTTTACAGTGAAAAATAACTTTCATTCTACAACTTTAATCCATTTGGCAGAACAGATATTTTATTTTACTACAAATCATACCTGGACAACAGAGGAATTACCCAGACATAGCACTATATCCCTTTACTGCATCCAGACTCTAGTCTGATTATAAGATATGTTTATATGTAAAATACTGTTGCACCACAGACTTTATTCATATCACGTGTGTGTACTACATAATGTGGACCACACCCTGAGCCATCTGAGCCATGTCCACTGTTTGTAAAGGGCTTATGCCAATCATCTCACCTCTTGATTTGTTCTTCGATCTGTCTGACTAATAATGACTCTCCTCCCGTTCGTGGTTCCGGCTCTGAAAAAGTGTCACTGGGGGGAGGTCCGTTTGCCTCCGGACTGCTTCGCCCAAGAAGGGAGCGCACACGCTTGGATCGCATATCCACAATTGTGTCTGAATACCCCACTTCCTCTAGATATCTGTAATGGTAGAAAGAATATTGACTCTATTCAATTATCTATTAAGTGAAGTTGGAATAAAAGCAGCTGATCCCTTACTTGCGTAATAGTTGACGTCCCTCCTTCCAGGACATCTGATTGGCTGGTTCAGAGTCAGACTCTGCTGGTCCATTGGGAACTAAGAACACAGATGGGTCAATGGTGATGCAACAAAATAGTGCAAAAGGAAATATAGTGGGAGCTGGTCGTTTGAAATGACTTTATTTTCAGATCTGTTACGCAACTTAAATACCTTGGTCTGCCTCCGTTTCTGGCTTCTTGTCTGTAGGGCTCTGATCATTGCCTGTCTTCAGTTTCTGGTGTTTTGCTCTGCCATTGGACAAGCACCCAATCAGAATAGAATTCATGGGAAAAGAGCCACTTTAGTCTACACTCATCCAAAAATATACATGAGTATGCACAAAACAAAAGTAAGTGAAAGTACCTCTCTTGTTTAAGGGCATATTCTAGCATTTTGATGCGTCTCACCAAGTCCTGCTTCATATTCTCTTGGCCCTTTCTCTCACCCTGAAGAAATGCCACCTGAGCCTGAAAAACACATAGATAGATGTGAGTGTAATAAACAATGTAGTGGAAATTATGCAAAAGTATTCCACTACTTGTCAGTTTCTATATCTCTAGAACATATTTTATGTTGTTATTTCTTGTATGCAGTCTATTGTTCGACTTAAATGCAATTGCTCATGTACCCAAAGTCAGGAACACTGGAAAAGGAGAATTTGCTGATGAGTCATTCTGACAGTATTCAGATATCGTTTAGCGCTATATTAAAATATGCTTGCATATTCCCGATGATAGATTAAGAATGCATGAATAGACACTGCAAATGGCAGGAGTCTGCATCCTCTACACAAGAAAAGTTGTATTTGCCCATTACACTGTACATAAGCAAATAATAATAAAGCACTGACTGATTCGCCTGCTTCATGTTCCATGGTTGGGGCATATTTTTGCGCCACCTCATATGGACAAGTCACAACCGGTAAATGTGCTGATAACCATTGAATCTTAAGTTCCTTACCAACATTTTAGCACTCAACCAGCTGTTATTTGAGAGATCACAAACATTCCTGCAATAACCACAAAAACACACCACATTTGAACCCGATAATGGGTTCATTCTTATTTTATCCTATTCCATTTCACATAATAAAGCTGAATTTTGTGTTAAACTCTTTTTTTTTTAAGCACCTGTTTTATGGAGTAACTGTCTAATAAAAATCGCTCATTGTGTTGAATTTAGACAGGACAAGGCCAGTGCCACCTGTCTCTTGTGTTTGCAAACCCAGAGGCCTGCATATGTCACTGAGACACAAGACCACAGGTGGACCTAATAGTTTGACAATCCAACACTGATGATACAACACTGCATATATAACTGCTTTAATGTTTTATGAGGCTGTGCGGTTTAATTTTTGCCTTTTAATTGGAAAGAATGAGAGTTAACAGCAAAAACAACCAACTATCCTGTGATTTAGCTAGACTTGAGAGCAAAGATGGTGCTAACTGTTTCCAAGAAACCAGACCACATCCAGCAACGTGTGCACACATCAAACCAGTTTCCAAACAAACCATAATAGCAAGATGGCCTGCCTTTGACTTTAGTCCCACTTTTCTAAACACTCGTATACAACATGTCTGTACAGCCAGTTGGTATTGTTCATAAATATTTCAACTGAAATCTATTTTTAACATAAGTGGGAGAAAGAGTTGGCGAAATGCACAGAACAAGAGGACAGCGGGAGTAACATAAGCTTTAGGTTGAGGACATGTACTGTGGACGTCCAGAAAGACTATGCTTTTGTGTCAGAGACTGTCAAATCTGATAATCCCGGTGCATTCCACCACCAGGATTGTTTTTCATACAAATGTTAATGGTACTTACTCTACTTTATTTTAATGGTGCTAGGGGAACACAGCGAGCGTGCACCGTGAAGGCTATAATAGCTGTATTTTCATAATGTTCATGAGTCAAGATGCATCAACTGGGAGAATGTTTAGTGGACAAGACCCAACAGGGAAAGGCATCGAGAGATTAGCAAACCCATTAGCACGGATGTTAGGCTGATGTTTGCTGTAGTAATAACACATCCTCTTCAGTGTAATAGGTTAGCCCCGTTAGCTTTGTGTGTGATTCCACAGCACAATAGGGATACAAATATATACCCACTGTACATGTTATTAGTCATCATTGTATGAATTGTAAGCCAGGTATAGTGGAGATTTACCCGGAGTTCGTCTCTCTCCGCCTCCCAGCGGTATTTCTCGGCCTGGAAACGTCCCCACTCGTACTGGATGAAGTGGAGGATCCCAGGAAGCGTCATTCCCGAGTCCCCTTCGTGTAGCTCTCTTAGCTGAGAGCCAGGCATTGGCCCAGGCATAGACCCAGGGAGGAGGCCCACCGAAGCCGCCGCGGCCCCTGGGGCCATGGCCCCGGTCGAGGCGTGTGCTGTCGCCTGGCTCGGTGCTGCTTTGGGCCCATTTGGGTTGCGTCCTGCTATGCTGCTACCAACGCTGCCGCCAGAGTTGGGGTTTGGTCCTCCGCCGGATCTGTCCGCTTCCATTTTCACCGTTCACGCTTCCCTCTGGACAAGGAGGTAGACACGGTTTGTGTTATTGTACACACAATAACAAAAGTAGCCCGCAGCCGTCTTCTTCCCAGAGGCACTTCACCATAAGCTACCCTTCTTTCTTCCTTTTCTCACGCACAGAAATTACTATTCTTCAGTGCGTAAAATACTACACTTCCTCTGATGCACTTCAGAATAAAAGCTGTACACTGAGAGCGGCTAAGAGGCTCAAAAAAACATCATGTCTAAAATATCCTACTTTAACATCTCTGCAGAAAGATTGGAGATGAAATAAAGCTCACTGGCCATGTACGAAGCTAGTGTCCATACATAACTCTCCGGCTTAATAATACTTTGTATTAAAGAAAAATATCTTACTACTACTACTCGCTACTTTATTTTGGAGAGGTGAATTTTAAACAGGAATTAGAAGAAAATCAGACACTTGCGATAAGAGCTGGTTGCTAAAGCAGATTTCTATGGCTAAAGCGAGAGGTAATATGCCCGGGTTTCATCTTCGTTTAACTGTACCACTGAAATGACTGATGCAAGGTATGCACGGCTTTGTAACATAAATAGCATTCATTTTATTTATATGTATTGCTTGTGTTGCCTGCCATGTGGATCAAATTAGCATCACTGTCTATTCCAAGTGCTACTATATGCATGTCTTAAAATGCACATATGACTGTCTGCATTTATCTGTAATATTTAAGAAGCATTTAACGTATTATTTGCAATTTCTGTGTTTGTATTGACTAATCTAACCGGAGTACTGTATTGTGTGCTTGATTGATGAGATGCAGCTTTATGATCTATCAAATCTGTTTTGAACTTAGTTGTTTTACCTGTTTTCCAGCTTACTCCTCTCATGCCATTGAAGGGATCACTACACACATGGGTGTCTTGGACTATTTAATGTCAGCTTACAACTTGTGAAAGAAATTGCCATGCGCATTAGTTTCTGCCAGGGCTTGTTAACCGCAGCCATCATCCTGAACCTCCTTGTTCTCTACTATGTGTCACGAGCTCAACAGCAGATGTTGGAGAAGAGAAAGGAACTAGGCCGGGGCACCAAGAAGGCATCACTGCAGGGATCAAGTCTTGGGAGTGACATGGGCATATTGGCAGGGCACACTGGTGCACTGGACAATCATGGTCGAAGCCCTCGAGTAACAACACTACTTAGAGAGTTTGAAAACTTTGAAAATTATGTTACAGATGTGGCGAATTCCTTTATTCGACAGCGACCTGAACTGCCTTTCCTTGTGGTTGCGGACACTTCTCCTTACCCTCCGCTTGTGCTTCCAGAGGGCACCCGTCTTCTCCTGCTCTCTCCCAGCCCAGATCAGCCTCCACAGGCTCATAGGCCCGAGTTCCACATACAGACAGAGTTTGTCTTCCTGATTCCCGATGGTGTTGAGTTGGAGCAGCCTCGAGTGATAGAAAGACTGATCCGGGAGTTAGAAGGAGAAGGCGGGGGCCCTGTGAGGCTGGTTGCTGCCCCTGTTTTGACCCGGTCAGCGGTGCAGTGTCTCCACCTGAGGGTGAACCTCAGAGAGTGGACCGCCACCTACTCTCCAGCCGCCTCTGGGAGCAGTGGAAGTGTCTGCACGGCTTTACAAGGTGATGCTGTAGTCCTAATGCGCACAGAAGACCTCTTTAATCTTTCTGTGCCACTTGGACGGCCTCTTTTCTCTGCTCTTTTTATCCAGACTGCTCTTAGAGGCTGGAAGGTGAAGTTGCTGGAGAGTCCTTGTTTCTCAGCCAGCCACAGACCTCTGTTTAGTTCGGCTCACAATCAGTGGAAGGCTGACACCCGACTCAAGGAGGCCACTGGGAGGCTCATGAAGAGTTTTGGGTTAAAACGTCTTCTTCTGCCTGAAGGAAAGGAGCAGTGGTTTGGTTGCAGTAAAGAAACACCACGGTGTTTTGGTACAGTACAGGAGAACACACCAGAGTATTTATACCTTGATCGCTGGACACCACCATGCTGCCTGAAAGCGCTTCGAGAAACCACTAAGTATGTAATTAATATTCTCGAGAGCTCAGGAGTGCGGTACTGGTTAGAGGGTGGTACCCTTTTAGGTGCCGTTCGTCATCAAGACATTATTCCGTGGGATTATGATGTGGACCTGGGGATTTACCTGGAAGATGTACCTAACTGTGATCATCTAAAGAATTTAGACTCTGGCTCTTTGGTAGATGCAAATGGATATGTCTGGGAGAGGGCGGTCGAGGGAGACTTTTACAGAGTTCAGTACAGTGAGGCCAATCACCTCCATGTTGACCTGTGGCCATTTTACCCCCGTAATGGTATTATGACAAAAGATACATGGACAGATCACAAGCAAGATGTGGAGTTTCCGGAGCACTTCCTGCAACCACTGGTGCCCATGTCTTTTGCTGGTATCAATGCTTATGGACCCAACAACCACCGTGCATTTTTAGAGCTGAAGTTTGGAGAAGGTGTGATTGAGAACCCACAGTATCCTAATCCAGCCAAGAAAAGATTAGACAAAAGTAAATTATGAAAAAATTTTTGTCAAATGACAAATATGGACAAATACGTGTGTATTGCAGAAGGGATGTTTAATGTATAATAATTTAATAGAACTTTACAGCAAAAACATTAAACATTACAAATATTTTAACAACATAAAAGGTTAGAGGGAGTGTTCACCCGGATCGCAGATTAAATTATATTGAAAAACAGGTGCTCAACAAGTTTCTTAAAGGGCAAATACTTCAAAAAGATTAAAAAAAAAAAAAAAAAAAAAAGGTCTGAGGCACATTGCCCTGATGGAGATGGAGACTGCTTTATTTACACCAAAGCGTTTCAGCTTTGACATAAATAAAGACAGTGGCCGTAGGTTATTTATTCTACAGTAAGTTTTGAACAATTGTTTTGTTTAGGTTTTCCTTGAGCAATATGTGTATGACTGAAAATTGTCTCAAGATATTTCTCTGTATTGTGAGCCATCATATAAGATATACATTTAATGTGCAGTGGTAATGTTCATCTGTAAAACGTTGATCCATCTTCATGAAATGAATCACAGTGGTACACAACGTTCAGCCCCCAAACTGTCTATCAGTCTATAGTGCACTATAATGTTTAACTTGTTTAAATAAAACATTGTGCTATGTTTTAACATTGCTTTTGTGTCTCGTATGTTTTTATATTTACTTTTAAGCGCACAATGGATGTGATTGCCACTTTTTCACACTAGGTGGCAGGGTAATCATAACAATCTTGACTTAGCTACTTGTAAATGTACAATACATGCCACGTGTATTAATAGACTTCAGTCTAGTCAGAAAACCATCCTGGATGGATGGTAAAATACAGAAGACATAACTTGTTCTATAGTAGAATTTTCAAACAAAAATATTGACCAATATAAGAAAAGCCATTTATTGATTTACCTAATGACCATACCATAATTCTTATAGGAAACAATAGAATCATGACACAACGAATTCCAAATACATTGTCAAAATAAATGGTAACAAAACCATATCAAGATATACAATTTCATTCTTAAAGCAACAATTCTAAAGCAGTTACTTCATGGATTGTGTATCATGTACAAGTTAACAAATTATCAAATTTAGTTGTATGTAATAAAGCAAGTGCCTCAAGCTTAGTAGTGGAGTTGTTAGAATGGTTTACTCATCATATCACAATTTGTTGCATTAAAACCTATATTTCTTCAAAACAGTACAGTATGTAAAAGAATAAATGACAGATTCAATGTTTTAATATTTGGAGATTGAAATAAGAATTCTCAAACTACTATCACAAATAAGCAAACGGTTTTTACAAATATGCTAAACAAATAATACAAACTTATTATAAACTGTAGACTCTAAAAAGACCATCTTTGGATTGTCAACAATATTGAAAATAATAAACTAGTAACAATATTCTTTTTTTTGTTGTTGAACTGAACACAACTCTATCTTGTCAGGCAACAATGGTTTAGGTCCAGCAATCCACTGTCAACAATGCAGCAATATAGTCTTACCTCACACCAGTTACATTCAGAACTCTACAAACTCATCAACAACAGCTTTGTGCGTAGTAGTTTGTGCTTTGACAGAGTTTTAACGAAACAACATATCCATATTATTCAGTGTTTTTAGTCCAGCAGCCAGCGTTGGTGAGATTTTTGGTCTTTCTCTCTGGAGAGCAACTCGGCACAGTTGTGAAGAAAGTTAAACCTGAGTCACAGAGATTGTCATTATTTCTTATGTCCACCAAAAGTGGCAGAAGTGTCCGGAGTGTGTGAATGGGTCCTTGAGATGATTCCTTCATTCAGTGTTAAGAATAAAAGTACTTATAACAGTATAACAATATAAATAAGATCAAATAGTCCCCCTCCCAACAAAATCCATTGGGTCATTAACACAATTTCTGACAATAAATATAAAGCTTAAGATCCAAGAAAAATAAATTGTACATAATAATATACTTTTGGCTCTACTTGCATATTTAACGGAAACTAAAAGTAAATCCTTTACGAAGAAAATAGAAACAGTACACATATACAA
>NW_026571003.1:18494-25000 GCF_026225935.1 Boleophthalmus pectinirostris | reverse complement strand
GCTCCAAAACCTTTTTTGTGGTGGCACTTCTGGTTAAACTCCCATTCATGTCAATGAAGAATTTGTGTAAAATATTCAATATTCATGCGCACCAACAAGTCACTCTGCACGGCTTCTGGAGGGCTTTAAAACACCGTTATAATCCCTATTGAACTTATTTACTGTCAAGATCAACCTGCTATGGTCCACATGTATGTTACATTTTAGGATTTATTAAATATGTGGAAAGAGAAATAGACCAACCCCTCCCACTTAGAGGGGATCACAGATAACATCTACTGCCCCAGTATCATAGTCATCATAGTCTTAAAAACACCTGTAATTGAATAAATTACAACAATGGACACACTTAATGTCATACTGTGGCACATTCGAGGCAAATCTATGATATCTCCCTGTTGAGACGCAGAAAAGCTATATAGTGCAGTTTTTATATAAGTTTTATGTATGAATGAAACCAGTCTTTTCCATTGCTTTACAGGTGAGTGTCTTTGGGTTTGGAGCCGACAGCGATGGGCACTGGAGCCATTACTGGGAACCACTGTATAATAAGCACTTGAGAACTGGAAATCATCCTGGTTCTCTTGAACTTAACTTCATTGAGGAACTGGCGAGACGAGGAAAGCTTGTGTTTTACAGAGGCTTTTAAAAAGTGAAGCACCCTACGTCTGAACATTTGAAGGACATACTGAAAACTTTTTAATTCACTTTGTCAAGTTCAGGGGTTGTTTTTACATTTCAGTTTTTACAACTGAAAGGTGTTACTAAACTGTTTCAATTTGAAAGTGTGTACACCTTGTGAAAGCCTTTCCATTTTGGATTGTTCAGCACTTAATCATTATTCAACTGTGGCTTTATTGTGTTCCATCAAAATTATTAAAACCTCGGCCTCTTCTCCTCCTCTTCTCCTTCTTTCTGACATCCCCGAGGTGTCCAAATAGTGCATTTTTTGATGCTGCGGTCTGGCTTATATTTGCTATCACAGGGTATTCGCGAAGGCCCAGAAGATGGGGTGATATGATCCCACCTATAACTCAATGAATTATGATTGGCTAACACAGCTGTCAATTTCAAATTCAATCCCAAATTTACTTGTATTGCACAGGGCCTTTGCTACAGGAAGGCGAAGGCCCTGACGGTTCTCCTCTGACTTTTACCATTTAGCTTAGTTTGCTAGAGATGTGCACATGAAAACCGTATAAATCAAGTATTTAAATGAGCTATATTAAAAGTCCTAACTTTATCTTTAACTAATGATTAAATGTTTTCTTGTTCACATATCAGGAAGTGTGTATTAGTATCCTAGTTGTTAGCTTTACTCGCACTACAAACTATGCTTTGGTCTCTGAAAATTGTGAAAATTCCTCTGTGACAAACTCTGATGTGGTGTTTCCTCCAGACTGAGTCCTGCTGGAGAACGATGGATGAATCCGATCAGGAGATGTAAGTCTGACTTAATCCACTTAACTCTGGTTTATTTTATTATTTTATTTGTTTCATACAAACAACACTTCATATGCACAAGGCCATTATAATTATTGACTCTAGTTTTTAGTCCCGGGCCCCTGCCCCACGGCTCCTCTCCTCTGTGGCTGTGGCCTCAGACTGTGAGCTCCACCGCTGTGTCCACGACTAAATCCAGAGTTGTTCTTAAAGCAGATCCTGAAGAGTCCAGTCTGGAGCTGTGGAACTGCACTCATGTTTCAGCTCAAACATGTACAACAGTGATCTTCATTCTTCTTCTGGAGACAGTGGATTTAATCCAGTCCCCTGTTCTCCTCTGAGCTGTGCCTCTGCTGTCAGTCCTCCTCATCACCAGAACAACGGCAGATCTCACACAAACACTGGCAAAAGGACAGCAGCTGTGAACAAGCTCCTGCAACACAGAGCCACATGTCTCAGCCCCTGTGTGCACCAAACCCCATCAGAACTACTGCTGCTGGAGCAAAGGAGGAGCACCAAACCCCATCAGAACTACTGCTGCTGGAGCAAAGGAGGAGCACCAAACCCCATCAGAACTACTGCTGCTGGAGCAAAGGAGGAGCACCAAACCCCATCAGAACTACTGCTGCTGGAGCAAAGGAGGAGCTCTGGAGCCACTGACACAGTCACAGCTGTTGGACTCAGCACAGGACTGTCTGGACACAAGCACAAGTGACTGTGGTCTCATATGGAGATATTTAAAGAGGGATGTGATGCAGAACAAAGTATTCTTTAGGTTTCTCCAACATTATAACAATGTTCCTTCATTAAAAAGCTGCCTGAAGGTTTTCGATCTCATCCATGCATGTTTGAGTATTTTAACACTCCCTCCTGGACAAACCCTCCTTAGGGTGAGCAGTACGAGGCTCCTATATTTTATGTTATCAGGTTCTTTTTTCAGACCAAGAGTTTGTTTTCCTCCTGACAGTTTGTTCTGCTCCCTGCGTCTTCCTCAGAGTCTCGTGATGTTTCTGTGTCGTGTCGCTCAGTTGATTTAAACAGGTTTTGTCTCTGTCTTCCTCTCGGTGGAGGCAGGACGACAGCGCCACCTGCAGTCCCACTTCCTCAGGACAGAATCCAGGTGTGTGAGAGGAAAAAAGCCCCTCGTCCCGGTTTATCGTCCCATGGGCTTGTTTCTGTATTTTGTAGGATGTTTTGTATATGACGTTACATTTATGCTCCGGTTCTGTTTTGTCTTTTGTGTGGACGAGTTTTTGTCTGAGTTTTCTGTTCGTTTCACTGGTGTGTTCATATTGTGTTTTCTCTTTGCCCTCTGCACTTTTTCTGTGATGCCCCTGATGTATGAAAACAAACTCTTGGTCTAAAAAAAGAACCTAATAACATAAATTATTGGAAGAACAAAATGAACCTCATTGGACTAGTACGAGGCTCCGCCCACAAGCCTACGTCCCCCATGCTCCCACACGACAATTCTCCATAAATGTACAAAAACATGACACAAAACTGTACACAGCAACTGGACAAACCTGATGTGATGTGCAGGAGTTTCATTAGTGGGACGCACGCTGAGTGTGTGTGATAGTGCTCTGAAGGGGGAGTGACTTAGCAGAGAAGTAAATGCCCCTCTTTAAAGGAGAAAGTGTGTGTCCTGGAGCACAGAGGAGTGTAGGAATGTGTGGAGTGACGTCAGAGACTGGAGCTGCACTTTGTCACTGCAGCAACAAACTCCAGAGAAGTCCAGATTTACACTGAGAATAATCTGAAATAGACTGGTGTGGGGCTGTGAAAGGAAATGTTTTTACACTCACACAAATATGAGACAAACACAAGAGTGGAAGGATTAAGAAAGAAAAGAAGAAGAAATACACTGAAAAAAGACATGAATCCTAAATGAGTGAAGCCTTTAAATCCATCTTTCATGAACAAATGTGGCCATATTGTTGTAGAATTAAATGTGTGTGTCACATGTTGAGAGTGGACAGGGGACTAACTGCTGCTGTGTTGTGTTTTCTCTCCATCAGATTTCTGTGATCTCACTCTGGATCCAAACACAGCGAACAGAAAACCTCAAACTGTCTGACAACAACAAGAAGGTGACACATGTGAGAGAGAAGCAGCCGTATCCAGATCATCAGGACAGATTTGACGTCTGGCCTCAGATTCTGTGTTCCACTGGTCTGACTGGTCGCTGTTACTGGGAGGTCCAGTGGAGTGGAAGTGTTTATATATCAGTGTCTTACAGAAGAATCAGAAGGAAAGGAGACGGTGATGACAGTTTGGTTTGGACACAATGATCAGTCCTGGAGTCTGGTTCTGTTCTAAAGATGGTTTCTCTGTTCGTCATAATAACAAACGAACCCTCCTCCCTCAGTCCTGCTCCTCTTCTGGGAGAGTAGCAGTGTTTGTGGACTGTCCTGCTGGCTCTCTGTCCTTCTACACAGTCTCCTCTGACCAACTGACCCACCTCCACACCTTCAACACCACATTCACTCACACTCTGATCCCTGGGTTTTGGCTCTGGTCTGAAGACTCCTCAGTGTCTCTGTGTGCTCCGACAGACTCACTCTCCTCACTGTAAAATAGTCCAACATTTTTCATATATTTTTACGTCACTGAACAAAAAAAGTGATGTTAATTGTCGAGTTTTAGAGAAAAATCCTGGTTTAGACCTGGTTTAGTCCTGGTTTAGTCCTGGTTTAGTCCTGGTTTTCCTCAGTCTTTAGTTGGTTTAGTCCTGGTTTTAGGCCTGGTTTTGGTTTAGTCCTGGTTTAGTCCACCTGGTTTAGAGTCCCTGGTTTACTTTTAGTCCTGGGGGTTTAACTGTATCCGGTTTCGATATTTACTGGTTTAAAAAAAAAAAAAAAAGTGATGTTAATTGTGGAGTTTGAGAGAAAAATGGTGCAGACATGAGGCTCACTTCAGTGTCTGGATGAAGATAAATGTCTAGTGTGAGAGATATGTGTGGGGGTTATATGTGTACGGGACCACAACTTTATAAAGTGTCATCAAATATTTGAGAAAACCCTTCTCTCTCTCTGTCTCATCTGAAGCTCATGTGATTCTCACAACCTCTTGATTGTTCCATGTTGGTTTTTAGATGGACTTTCTTGATGTGTGCTTGTAATCCTAACTGTTCTCCCATGTACAACACTCTGGCCTTGTGCTCCTCATACCAGTCTATTGTTTCCATCAATCCCA
The DNA here is from genome assembly GCF_026225935.1 of Boleophthalmus pectinirostris. Classification (NCBI taxonomy): domain Eukaryota; kingdom Metazoa; phylum Chordata; class Actinopteri; order Gobiiformes; family Gobiidae; genus Boleophthalmus; species Boleophthalmus pectinirostris. The sequence continues at coordinate 20,359 of NW_026571003.1, read as the reverse complement.
GCTTGTTCTTCTCCTGATTGTTGATCCAGCCTTGTGTTGACCTGTTCTCGGATGAGACTAGGTCTTATCTTATGTGTGTGTATCATCCCTGTGCCTTATGCCCCGTGGGGTAGAAAGACTCTGTCTGCATTGTTCTGTCACAGTTTAGGGACAGACGACTCTCTGTCAGGGACACGTCGTTTTGGGATTGTGTGCACAATTGCTTCAATAAATCACACTCCTTGAATTCAAGACGACTTTTCACTTCTTTTTTTTCATGTTTGCAGTCGAGAAATTCCACAACAGGACGTAACATGTGAATTATAATCTGAAGTGAATGTGATTTGACAAAACATGAAATAAGTCCCAAAATCTGGTGTTTCCAAAGGACAGACACAAAAATGAGACAAACTAAATCAGATGTGAAGGAGCTGCAAGAAACACAAATGTTCAAATCATTTCATATTGTCACATAAAGCTTTTGTCCCTTTAGACTTCCTCACAGTGGGAAGAGGAACAGGATTGGCCTAAAACACACTAATGCACCTGCAGTGTTGTGGCGGCCTCTAGTGGTGAGGCTGGAGACTGCAGTGCAAACCATCTAAAGTTGTGTTTCTCACTGACGTCAGCTCTGCTCCTGAAATGCACCTTTTTAAAGACGGGCTGTTACGCTAAAGTGACTTTTGAGCTTTTCTCCCACATTAGAACCATGTTCCTCATCACAACATTTATATTCAACTTTCATCGACACCGTGGCCCTAAATGGATTATTTTTAAAGTGATTTGAGAAAAACTGATGTTTCAGCCAGAGTTTTATGGACACTGTTAGGATGGAACTTAAGAGACTCGGTGGATCCAGTAGATTTTATTCAGTTGAGCAAATATTCCACAGATTTTCTTTTAATTGGTTTTGTCACATTTTAAAATTGGGGACAAGTTGAATTTCTGACATTGGGGCAAATGATGCAGCCTCATGTTTATATAATGGTAATAAAGTTGAAAATAAGTAGGAATCAAAATGAATCAAATAGTAAGAGACTGGTATGAAGAAGACATAAATGATATAAGTGTATGTAGAATAAGTCAAAGACAAATGTGGTCATATAAATCGAGTATGTCACAGTTGTATACAAGAGGTCAGAAGGAAACAGTGCAAAGATGATGTGATGATTGACACAAACACAGGCTTATCTGTTCCATAAGGCTGAGTTCAAGGGCCAGTTTTATGGTTTTATTAGTTGACACAAACAACACTTTATACTGCACACGCTCATTCTCATGGAAACGACTGAAATAAAGACTCAAACAGTGAATAGGTCTTTGAAAAGGACAGATCAGTGGACATTATGAAGCATTTCCAAGAACACAGAAGAAGTGAGTGATTGTGATTGAAATAAGATGTAACCCACGTCAAGTCCCGCTTCCTGTCGCGCCCTTATTGTGGCGGGACAACTTCCTTTAAGCTCCCGCTCCTCTCCTGCGCTGCTACGACGCTCTTGACTCGGATGAAAATCATTAACACCACGGATCTAATAAAGATTCCTCAAGCGGATCTACTCTACTCTCAGTCCCCTCAATCACATCTCAACGGTGAGTGACCACAATATTTCTTTCTAAAGATATTTGTAATTCCCTTCAACCTGTCAACACCCAAACAAACAACACAAACACACAAACAAATGCGCTCAACGCCACCAATAAACTGACTTTTTATTATTCTATTTGAACTATTTGAACTGTGTCCACAATTATTGGGACCATTAAGTCTCTTCATGTTTGCTCTTAAAGGTTGTATGGAGGATTTTTTTTGGTTTCAAATTGTCAGTGATAGATTATAGAGATGCAGTCGCCTTGTAATTATGATGACCAAAAAAAAAAGAGAATAA
>NW_026571003.1:0-17834 GCF_026225935.1 Boleophthalmus pectinirostris | reverse complement strand
TTGTGGGCCACTGTTTGTCTGAGGTAATCATGACTTATATTTCCTTCTCTTGTGTCACAGTGACTTGAGCGTCTTTGTCCAGTTGATTTGTAAAACACAATTCGTACACAGAGTCATTCAAAGTGTTTTACAGAATCAGAAATACAGACGCAGCTGAACAGAACCGTTTTGAGTCTGGATTTAAACAGAGTCAAAGTGGAGTCTGTCTCACATGTTCAGACTGTTCCAGGTTTTTGCTGCATGAATCTAAACTCTGACTCCTCGTGTTTAGTCGTGACTCTGGGCACCAGCAGGAGGCCGGTCCCTGAGCTCCTCAGAGTGTGGACCTCAGAGACCGGCCTCCTGCTCCAGGACATGAACACATTCTTTATGTAATAGTGGTTTGAGCGTCTCACTGTTCACTTGAAGTGGTTCTTGAGTCGTATTTTCAGGCGTCGACTGAGAAAGAGTCACTTGTTACACTGAACGTTTTTCAGTCACGTGGAAAAGGTTTGAGTGTAAAGTCTCTCCTGAGATCTCTGATAAACCTGAGGAACTCTATAAACTCTGCTGGTTTTACGGCTGTGAGCAGTAAAGATGTTGGACTGTGATCCTCCAGAGGCAGATAAAGCCTCATGACTCATGTTTTATTATCGGCTCCATTTAGGGACGGATCAGCTTTGGACAAATGTTTTCTTTGGTCAGCGGGTTCGTCCACATTATTAGTGTGGAGTGAGTGAAGAACACATTGTAAAGAGCTTTGAGAAAACTGAAACGTGAAACACAGGGGCGGAGGGAGGATTTTTTGACATGGGGGCAGCAAAGGCCAGTTAAGTTTCTGTGGTCGCATCAAACATGAATCAAATGTGAGTCGCCTGAGCAATAATATGAACTGAACAGTGAATCTTCATTGAAAATGTCACTGAAGACACATTGCACTTTGTGTCTTTAGTTTGCATCTTGTGTCTAAATGAATAAACGGACAAACATTACTCACAATAAAATGAATCATTTATAAAGAGACGTAACAATTAAATGGCTGCACTTCTTACAGGTTATGTGCAACAGAATTCCAGAAAAAATAGAAGCAGAAATGCTCGTAAAAAATCAGATGACAGAGACTAAAAATGCCTCCACAGAAAAGTTCCACAGTGCTCCTTTAAGAGAAAATAAGGAAGAAGAAATGTGACAGAAAAGTGCAGAAGTGACGTCAAAGATGTTTGTAGAAAAGTCAAGAGGGAAACGTTTAGGACCAGAGTCAGGATCTGGACCAGATCCAAGTCCACAGACAGACTCCAAAGTCCAGGTCCAGGACAGGTCCAGACAGCAGCAGTGATGGAAGAAGTTCAGCTTTAAAGGCACAGAGTAATGTCAGGTTTATTTCTCTGTGTTCTGCTGAGTCCACATTAAAACACATGGGAATAGAACCACCAACCTGTCGCTGAGTCCAATGTGCCTCTGTGTCTTTAACTGTGATTCCTTTACTGTCGCTTTTACACTGTCTCTCTGTGGTTTTGGATCAAGTGTCTTGCCTAAGGGTTGTGAGGATGATGCCACTTGGTTTGTCAAGAGAGAACTCTGTTATTGGAGATTGGCTTTTTTGTCCAGATCTGCAAATCCACAAAAACAAAATATATATATATATATATTCGTGTTGTTTTCCTTGTGAAATATAAAGGTAAACTCATATGTGGTTAATCTGGGACAAAAGGGAGTGAAAAATGAAAGACGTCTCAGAAATAAGTGCACAGAAAAATGTGTGAAACAGAAAATCCCCAAATATAGAAGAAAAACAGAGCAGATGAACAAAGTCCAACAGGAAACATGAGGGAGCAAGACACACGTCCCAATAAAACCCAGGAAAGAAGTCCCTAAATGAGAGCGTCCCCAGGCCCCAGTGCTGAGGACTTGAATCTAATGTGTGTCCCTGTGTCCCTCAGGCCTCCTGGGCCTGCAGCAGCGCCTCTGCCCTCTCACTGTGGCTCACACTGGACTGAGCATGGATCAGAGAAAACACAGAGAGGACGGAGCCCCTCCCTCTAAAACCACTCACCCCCCCAAAGCTCAGAGGTAAGAGACCATCTCTAACGCTCCACCACTGTTCTCCATGTCAGAGCTCAGACTAAAGCCACTGCTCCATCTGTGTCCACAGACCTGCTCCTGGGACCAGCGCAGACTCACTCAACACTGATGATTCTATGGATCGATTTATTAACTTTAAAAGAAAACATGATCCACAGTAAGTCAGACTCACAACACCTTAGAACATCCCCACTTTATGTCAACAAACATTTGGATATAATGTGGGTGACGTGGTTTTACTGAAATAAAAACATGTCCAGGAGTGGTCCACAGTTCACACACAATCACATTCAAATCAGAACCACACACACAAGTCTGTTCTTTGTTCAAACTTTCAGGATCCAGCAGAAACATCGTCCGTCTGAACCTGGTCCCACCTGTGAGTCCCTCAGGAGTGACAGCGTCTATGGGACTTCGACATGATTTTGCCAAGGAGCTGTGAGTTTTCAAAAGCATTGATCATAAGAACAATATATAAATAATAAATAATAATGATGCATGTTTGATGTGTGTCTGTGACAGAGGGGAGCAGCCGGGTCCAGAGGTCTCCAGTGGTCAGCACCATCACACACAGCTGGACTCCATATTTAAGGTGTGTCATTCACTAAAGTTTGGAAATGTTCAGATGAATGAAGCTTGTTTCACACAGATCTGACACTGACTGCATTTGTGTTGTTTATAATGTGTCTGTTCAGCTTCTGGAGGAGGACATCTTCACTTTTGTCCAGAAGGAGCTGAAGAAGCTCCACAAGGTTCTGAGTACAGATGATCCAGAAGGTTTAGATCCTGTGGAGGATGAGGATGAAGAGCAGAGGAGCTGCAGTGAGGCTGTTCTGAAGATCACACTGAACTTCCTGAGGAGGATGAAGCAGAAGGAGCTGGCTGAGCGTCTGTGGAGCAGTAGGACCATTTAACACATTTAACAAGGTGCTCACAGTCATTTGATCTTCTCTGAGACTCAGGTCTGTATCTGTTGTCTTCATTCAGGGAGTTATTCTGGAGTTTGTCAGCGTAAACTGAAGTCTGACCTGCAGCAGAAGTTTGAGTGTGTGTTTGAGGGCATCGCTAAAGCAGGAAACTCCAGCCTTCTGAATGAGATCTACACAGAGCTCTACATCACAGAGGGAGGGTCTTCAGAGGTCAACCAGGAACATGAGGTCAGACACATGGAAACAGCCTCCAGGACACCAGGCCCAGCAGAGACACCCATCACATGTGAAGACATGTTTAAAGGCCCAGCTCACACACATGGAGCCATCAGAACAGTGCTGACAAAGGGAGTGGCTGGCATCGGGAAAACAGTGCTCACTCAGAAGTTCAGTCTGGACTGGGCTCAAGGTGAAGCCAACCAGGACATACAGCTGCTGTTCCCGTTCACTTTCAGAGCACTCAATGTGCTGAAGGAGAGAAGATTCAGCTTGGTGACACTTGTCCGTCACTTCTTTAGTCAAACACGAGCAGAACTCTGCAGCTTTGAAGACCTCCAGGTGCTCTTCATCTTTGACGGTCTGGACGAGTGCAGACCTCCTCTGGACTTCACCAAAACCGAGGTCCCTGAGCGACCCCACAGAGTCCGCCTCAGTGCACGTGCTGCTGGTGAACCTCATCAGGGGGAGCCTGCTTCCCTCCGCTCGCCTCTGGATAACCACACGACCCGCGGCGGCCAATCAGATCCCTGCTGAGTGCGTCTCCATGGTGACAGAGGTCAGAGGGTTCACCGACCCGCAGAAGGAGCAGTACTTCAGGAAGAGGTTCAGAGACGAGGCCGACACAATCATCTCAACATCAAGACGTCCAGAATCCTCCACATCATGTGTCACCTGCCGATCTTCTGCTGGATCGCTGCCGCAGTCCTGGAGCATCTGTTGAAAAGCAGAGAGAGAGGAGAGCTGCCCAAGACCCTGACTCAGATGTACATCCACTTCCTGGTGGTTCAGGCCAAAGTCAAGAACATCAAGTATGAAGAAGGATCTGAGACAGACCCACACTGGAGTCCAGAGACCAGGAAGATGGTGAAGTCTCTGGGAAAACTGGCCTTTGAGCAGCTGCAGAAAGGAAACCTGATCTTCTACGAGAGTGACCTGAGCGAGTGTGGGCTGGACGCTGCAGCGGCCTCAGTGTACTCCGGAGTGTTCACACAGGTCTTTAGAGAGGAGCCAGGCCTGTACCAGGACAAGGTCTACTGCTTCATCCATCTGAGTGTGCAGGAGTTTCTGGCTGCTCTTCACGTCCATCAGACCTTCATCAACACTGGGATCAACCTGCTGAACCCACCACAGTCCTCTGAGTGTCCTGACACTGAAGCCTTCTACTGCTCTGCTGTGGACCAGGCCTTACAGAGTCCAAACGGACACCTGGACCTGCTCCTCCGCTTCCTCCTGGGTCTTTCACTGTCGACCAATCAGAGCCTTCTACAAGGTCTGCTGACACAGACAGGAAGTAGCTCCCAGACCAATCAGAAAACAGCTGAGTACATCAAGAAGAAGCTGAGTGAGGATGTGTCTGCAGAGAGGAGCATCAACCTGCTCCACTGTCTGAATGAACTGAATGATCATGATCTGGTGGAGCAGATCCAACAGTACCTGAGATCAGGACGTGTGTCTGAAGGTGGACTGTCTCCTGCTCAGTGGTCAGCTCTGGTCTTCATCTTACTGTCATCAGAAGAAGTTCTGGACCAGTTTGAGCTTGAATAAATACTGTGCTTCAGAGGAGGGTCTCCTGAGGCTGCTGCCAGTGGTCAAGGCCTCCACCAAAGCTCTGTGAGTCTCCTTTGTTTAACAGAGGATGGTTTGATTCAACTTCTACATAAACAATGTTTTCTGTCTCCAGACTGAGCGGCTGTAACCTGTCAGAGAGAAGCTGTGAAGCTCTGTCCTCAGTCCTCAGCTCCCAGTCCTCTAGTCTGACAGTCCTGGACCTCAGTCACAACGACTTGAAGGACTCGGGGCTGGAGAAGTTGTGTGTTGGACTGAAGAGTCGTCACTGTAAACTGGAACAGCTCAGGTCAGAAATATACAGACATTTTACTGGTTTAAAGTTCATTCTTTCCCCAACTTTTATCTTCTTTTTGTAGAAACTGTTAGTCCATAAAAGTGTATTTTGTTTTATTCTGTCTCGTTGATTTTTGATGTTGTTCAAGTTGTTTTCATGAAATGAATAACTGAAGGTCCAGGTTTAAAGTCAGAAATACAACACCATCCTACAGGAGAAATAGTCCTGTTTTTGTTTTCATGAATACATTTATTTTCTTTACAGATTGATTGTTGAGATTGGGAGTGAAAGGATGTGTCTGAACTTGTCACTTCTGTTCTGAGTTCTTCTCTAATGAGCTCCTGTCTCCTCCTCCAGACTGAGCAGCTGTAACCTGTCAGAGAGAAGCTGTGAAGCTCTGTCCTCAGTCCTCAGCTCCCAGTCCTCTAGTCTGACAGTCCTGGACCTCAGTCTCAACGACTTGAAGGACTCGGGGCTGGAGATGTTGTGTGTTGGACTGAAGAGTCGTCACTGTAAACTGGAACAGCTCAGGTCAGAGGGGTTCATATTCTTCACTATTATTACATAACCTGTTGGTGTTTGTGTTGGAAAATCCCATTTGATAAAGTCACATAAAGATCTGGGACTTGTTGTTTGTCTCATTTGGGTTGAATGTTTCTAATGAATGGACTGATTCCAATAATCTGTGTCCTCAGACTGTCAGGTTGTCTGCTCTCAGAGGAAGGCTGTGCTTCTCTGGCCTCAGCTCTGAGGTCCAACCCCTCCCATCTGATAGAACTGGACCTGAGCTACAACCATCCAGGAGACACAGGAGTAAAGCTCCTGTGTGCTCTACAGGAGGACCCCCACTGCACACTGGACACTCTCAGGTATGGACCACTTTACTGTGGACACAAAGACACTTTGACTAAACATGTGGACAGGATTTGACTAAGAATCAAAGTGACTTAAAGTGTTTTTTCCTCTCATCACAAACATTAGAAGTGTCCATTCAGCACAAAAACGAGTTGAGCTGCTGCGTCCTTCATGCCCCATGTGCTGTATGAGCCAGTTACTGATGCTGAGTGTGAATGTGGTGTATTCATCATCCTCAGGCCTCAGCTCAACATCGTCACACAGATCAATATAAAACCTTAGAGCTGTGAGCTGCATTAAAGCTCCATATGACACTATTTGATGATCTCTGTTCTAATGTGGTTTCCTCATCACAAACACACCTGGACTTGTCTTTTGTTTCATTCACATGTTTAACACACAAACCTGCACATTTACACATCTGAGCTCTTCTCTCAAACCCAAAACACTCTGTGATGTCATCATGTGGTGATACAGGAAGTGCTCCACTGTGTTTTTAAACTCCACACACCTTCACTAGAATCATCTGGATCATTTCAGTCCTGGAATTGACCATTTCTACTCAACAAAAGGTAAAAGGAGCTTTTAACTTGAAAAGTCCCACTTGATGACATCACAAGGTGGAACAGAGCATGTCGAGCTTTGGAGTAGAGCCCTCCAACCCGACACAAAAGAGTGCGGCGCGGGACACATTTTGAAAGGTGATTTTGGGCGCGGGCGGGAGCGAGACTGCACAGTGTGGGAGCGGGCGGGTGGGAGGATAAACTGCAGTCCCACAAACTCAATCTGACACTAAAGTCAAATATACAAATGATTCATGTTTGTCTCATACATCATTTGTGCTGCACATTTGATTTGACATTCATCAAAACATTTGAAACACACTCAACTTGCACATGTGTCTAATCTCCATCACATTTACACAATTCTTTTCCTCTTCTCCGAGTTTGAGCTGAAGAAAGTGAACGTCCCGACCATCCTGTGGGATTTACAGAAACAGAACAAAATATCACAGATGTGAAAACAGAACAAAATATCACAGATGTGAAAACAGAACAAAATATCACAGATGTGAAAACAGAACAAAATATCACAGATGTGAAAACAGAACAAAATATCACAGATGTGAAAACAGAACAAAATATCACAGATGTAAAAACAGAACAAAATATCACAGATGTTGGAGCAGGAATGAAAATTCAGTCTCTCAGACTCGACTTTGGAGATTTACAAAAACTACGTTTTTTCAGCCGAGTCACACGACACTCAAGAATGTTGTTTAATTCTCCTCCACATCGTCTCAGCAGAGTTTGTACCAGATCTGACCATCCTCACACAAAGTGTCTGTGTTTCACACTCATGTGTTTCACACTCTTGTGTTTCACACTCTTGTGTTTCAGACTCTTGTGTTTCAGACTCTTGTGTTTCAGACTCTTGTGTTTCAGACTCTTGTGTTTCAGACTCTTGTGTTTCAGACTCTTGTGTTTCAGACTCTTGTGTTTCAGACTCTTGTGTTTCAGACTCTTGTGTTTCAGACTCTTGTGTTTCAGACTCTCGTGTTTCAGACTCTCAGACTCTCTTGTGTTTCAGACTCTTGTGTTTCAGACTCTCTTGTGTTTCAGACTCTCTGTTTGTGTTTCAGACTCTTGTGTTTCAGACTCTTGTTCAGACTCTTGTTTTCAGACTCTTGTGTTTCAGACTCTTGTGTTTCAGACTCTTGTGTTTCAGACTCTTGTGTTTCAGACTCTTGTGTTTCAGACTCTTGTGTTTCAGACTCTTGTGTTTCAGACTCTTGTGTTTCAGACTCTTGTGTTTCAGACTCTTGTGTTTCAGACTGAGTGGTTGACTCCAGGACTCAGAAAGTGTAAGTGTTGAATGAAGTCCATGTGAAACAGACACAGATGATTTCAAATGGGTGTGAGACACAATGCATGATGGGAAAGTGAGTCCTCCCATAGAATGTGTGTAGTTGTGTGAGAGCTCAGACTGTGTGCTCCACAGCTGTGTGCTGCTGCTGGAGCAAAGGAGGAGCCCTGGAGCCACTGACACAGACACAGCTGTTGGACTCAGCACAGGACATTTTAAAGAGGGACATTCTGCAAAATCAATCTAGAGATCTCTCCCGGACCCTCCTTACTGTTAGCGGTACGAGTCTGTACGAGGCTCCGCCCACAAGCCTACGTCCCCCAGGCTCCCGCACCACAATTCTCCATAAAAACACAAAAACATGACACAAAAGTGAAGACAGCGACTGGACAAACCTGATGTTTGTGCAGGAGTTTCATTAGTGGTTGTGTGTGTTGGGATAGTGCTCTGAAGGGGGAGGGACTTAGCACGGGGAGCAAAGAGAGGACAGACTCAGAACATCCCCCTCTTTAAAGGAGAAAGTGTGTGTCCTGGAGCACAGACGAGTGTAGGAATGTGTGGAGTGACGTCACAGACTGAAGCTGCACTTTGTCACTGCAGCAACAAACTCCAGAGAAATCCAGATTTACTCTGAGAATAATGTGAAACAGACTCAGATTTACTCTGAGAATAATGTGAAACAGACTCAGATTTACTCTGAGAATAATGTGAAACAGACTCAGATTTACTCTGAGAATAATGTGAAACAGACTCAGATTTACTCTGAGAATAATGTGAAACAGACTCAGATTTACTCTGAGAATAATGTGAAACAGACTCAGATTTACTCTGAGAATAATGTGAAACAGACTCAGATTTACTCTGAGAATAATGTGAAACAGACTCAGATTTACTCTGAGAATACTCTGAGAATAATGTGAAACAGACTCAGATTTACTCTGAGAATAATCTGAAACAGACTCAGATTTACTCTGAGAATAATGTGAAACAGACTCAGATTTACTCTGAGAATAATGTGAAACAGACTCAGATTTACTCTGAGAATAATGTGAAACAGACTCAGATTTACTCTGAGAATAATCTGAAACAGGCTGGTGTGGGGCTGTGAGAGGAAATGTTTTTACAGTCACATAAAAATGAGACAAAGACAAAAGTGGAAGGATTCAGAAATAAAAGAAGAAGAAATGGAGTGAAAAAAAGAGGTGAATGGTGAAGGAGTGAAGCCTTTAAATGTGTAAATGTTTGATGAACAAACGTGGTGGTGTTGTTCTAGAATGAAACGTGTGTGTGTTGAGAGTGGACAGGCCACTCACTGCTGCTGTGTTGTGTTTTCTCTCCATCAGATTTCTGTGATCTCACTCTGGATCCAAACACAGCGAACACAAAACTCAAACTGTCTGACAACAACAAGAAGGTGACACGTGTGAGAGAAGATCAGTCGTATCCAGATCATCAGGACAGATTTGACGTCTGTCCTCAGATTCTGTGTTCCACTGGTCTGACTGGTCTCTGTTACTGGGAGGTCCAGTGGAGTGGAAGTGTTTTATATATCAGTGTGTGACAGAAGAATCAGAAGGAAAGGAGGAGGTGATGACAGTTTGTTTGGATGTAATGATCAGTCCTGGAGTCTGTGGTGTTCTGAAAGGTGGTTTCTCTGTTCATTCATAATAACAAACACACTCGTCTCCCTCATCCCTGTTCATCTTCTGGGAGAGTGTCAGTGTTTGTGGACTGTCCTGGTGGATCTGTGTCCTTCTACACAGTTTCCTCTGACCAACTGACCCACCTCCACACCTTCAACACCACATCCACTCACACTCTCATCCCTGGGTTTAGGTTCTATTCTTATGGCTCCTCAGTGTCTCTGTGTTCTCCAGACTCACTCTCCTCAGTGTAAAACACCACAACACTTTTCATGTGTTTTTACAAAAATGAACAAAAATAAATAAAGAAATAAAATTAAAGCAGAAATAAATAACTTCACTGATTTAATGATTTACTCCTGGTTTAGTCCTGGTTTAGTTCTGGTTTAGTTCTGGTTTAGTCCTGGTTTAGTTCTGGTTTAGTCTGGTTTAGTCCTGGTTTAGTCCTGGTTTAGTCCTGGTTTAGTCCTGGTTTAGTCCTGGTTTAGTCCTCTGGTTTAGTCCTGGTTCTGGTTTAGTCCTGGTTTAGTTCCTGGTTTAGTCCTGGTTTAGTCCTGAGTCCTGGTTTAGTCCTGAGTCCTGGTTTAGTCCTGGTTTAGTCCTGGTTTAGTCCTGGTTTAGTCCTGGTTTAGTCCTGGTTTAGTTCTGGTTTAGTCTGGTTTAGTCCTGGTTTAGTCCTGGTTTAGTCCTGGTTTAGTCCTGGTTTAGTCCTGGTTTAGTCCTCTGGTTTAGTCCTGGTTTAGAGTCCTGGTTTAGTTTTTAGTTTTAGTAAAGTAACTGTAATCCAATTCCCTGTCAGTGAAACAGTAAGTGTAAGTGAATCCAGTTGCTCATCATTTGTACTCTGATTACTCCGGTACATGTAATCTGTTGGTCCCCGACACTGGACACAGGTTAAACTCTAACACACGTCTGAGAGAAATAAAGTGATGAGATGCGTCATGCTGCAAGAACACGATGGGAAGACAAAGGGAAACCCAGATTCTCCAAAGGCAAAGTGAAGAAAGATGAAGAGGAAGCTCTTGTAGCTTTAGTTTGAGTTTTAGTGGGAACACTTTATAATAACTACACCTTATTTAGCCTTAATAAAGCATGAATAAAGACTTAATTCATAATGATTCACACTTAGTAAATGTTTCATAGAGGATAATTCGTCTTCACTTTAGAAAAACTCTCAGAAAGACTTAACTAACAGATAACAGCTGCCTGAATGATCATTGTATTACATTATTAGTAAATCATTCTCTCATAGTTTACTAATGATTAATAAATGCTCAAATGGTTAGTTCATGAGTAATTAAGTATGAAATAATTATGAGTAACTATTTACAGCACAGGCAAATGAAGTGCAAGTGCTAATTCAGGTAGTAATTCAGTAGTAACTAAGTGTGAATCATTATTAATTAAGTCTTTGTTCATGCTTTATTAAGGCTAAATAAGGTGTAGTTATTATGAAGTGTTACCGTTTTAGTTTGAGTTTATTTTACTTATTTAGTGTCATGCACCATTTAGTTGGTGCCCACATGGACTTACAATCAGTGTTGGGAAGTTTACTTTTAAAATGTAATCCCCTACAGATTACAGATTACACACCCCAAAATGTAGTTTGTAACAGAATCCATTAAATGACTTAAAGTGAGTAATGTAATCTGATTACTTTGGATGACTTGATTTGCTGTAGAGAAACAAAGACGAGGAAGGTTAATGCGAAAATTGTGCGCTGTCCCTGTCTCAAATAAATAAATAAATAAATAAATAAAATAAAAAGGTAACGTCGGTGCGCTGAACAAGGATCTTAAAGGGGACAGTTAATGCTGAACTCGACCCTGTTTCTTTGCTGTAAATACTTTTTGGACTGTTTTGCTGTCAGGTTTAAACCCACCTAAACATTGTAAAACAAGAAGAAAGACAAGAGATTAGAATGGTTTTCTCATGAGGAGGGTGGACAGAGAGTGCATTCACCATCACAGTCTCTACCCGCTCTGGTGCACTCTCTGCGTCTCCTCTTTTTATTGTATTAGGAGGGTCCCTAGTTACAATGAGTGTCTCAGGGAGAGGGGGTGAAAACAGCAGAAACACCAGACATACAAATATGACAAATATGTGTTATCAACAGCAGGTGCATATGTTTCGTTTAGCTTTCAGACACAACTTTCTCCGTGCAGCCTTGAAAGTCGTCTGCTCCCAGGCTCCGAATCGCCGTTGCTCACACATGACTGCAGACAGTTTCCAAGCACAAAGATTATTCAAATACACAAAGAATAGTACATAGCAAATATAGCAAATATGGGATAATATATACAATTATTCTAACAAATAATAAAAAACAAATCCACATCATTCCTATTTTTATTTTTATTTTTTTCCAAATGATTTTGAAATGAAGTTTCCATAATGGGACAAAGTCTTTTGGTTTTCTCTTTGTTCTAAATGTGGATGTTTGTGAAAGTTTCTTCATCCTCTGTTTTGTTGAAGTTCTTCAATATTTGTCCAGTTCAGGGCCGTGGTTCTTGTGGCACCTCAGAATCCAAAGTCCAGTCCTTTTGCTTGTTTTTGTGTCTGGAATCAACTTTCTGGAGATTTTCACAATAAACACTTTTGCACACAAACCAATCGTGACATGAAATATTTCTGTCACACATTTGATCATCTCTTTCCAAAATGTGTGAAGTGTGGAGCGTTCCCAGAGACAGTGGAGAAGAGTTCCTTTACAATTCCCACATTTAGTCCAAGTGTCAGGTGTAGGTCAGGTGAATCTACGTGTTCTCACCTGGAGGCACCAGGAGATGTTGAGGGTCGTTGATGTTACAGGTTGGACTTTAAGAGTTCTAAGTTAAAGCTGCTGGACTCTCGTGGTCTTTGTGAGTGTTTCACTCTGACTTCAAGTCAATTTGGGGCATTGAGAAATATCACCAATCCAATTTAATCAATTACCTACGTTCATTCATTCATTCATTCATAATTAATTACCGTCACGTCACGTCTTCAGAGGAGGAAGTGGAGGCTGGAGACTCGGAGGTGGACTCGTCCATCACTCTGGCTGAAGTCACTGAGGAGGTTAAAGTTCCTCGGTGGTTCTGTTGGTGGATGATCCGTCCTGAGGATCTTAAGTCTCTGGATGTTGTGGGTCTTGTCTGACTCGTCTCTGCGGCGTCGCGTGGAGGTCGGGGACAGAACCTCTGGACCTTCAGACCGGGGTGGTGGTCCCTCTGTAGAAGAAGGGACCACCAGGGAGGGTGTGTTCCAGCTCCAGGAGAATCACACTCCTCAGACTCCCCGGTCTGTGTCAGGGACTGGAGAGGAGAATCCGGCCGATGGTCCAACCTCGGGTCCAGGAGGAGCAGTGTGGTTTTGGTCCTGGTCGTGGAACACTGGACCAGATCTACACTCTCCATCGGGTCCTCGAGGTTCATGAGAGTTTGAACAGTCCACATGTGCTTTGTGGATCTGGAGAAGATTCGACCGTGTCCCTCGTGGTGTCCTGTGGGGGGCGCTCTGGGAGTCTGGGGTCCGGTCCCTGTGTGACCGGAGCAGGAGCTGTGTCTCTGCAGGGAGTCAGACCTGCTCCCGGTGCATGTTGGACTCCGACAGGGCCGCACCTGTCACCGGTTCTGTTCATTGTGTTCATGGACAGAGTTTGAGTCAGGGGTCGGAGGGTCCGGTTTGGGGACCACAGGATCATCTCTGCTGTTCACAGATGATGTCGTCCTGTCGTCTTCATCAGACCAGGACCTGCAGCTCTGGGGCCGTTTGACCCGAGTGTGAAGCGTCTGGGGTGAAGATCGGCTCCTCCAAATCCGAGGTCGAGGTTCTGGACCGGAAAAAGGCGTCTTGTCGTCTCCGGGCGAGTGGAGAGTCTCTGCCTCAAGTGGACGAGATCAAGTCTGTCGAGGTTAAGATAAGATAAGATAAGATAAGATAATCCTTTATTGTTTCCCATGGGAGAAATTTGTCTTGGGACAGGGGGTAACATGTTTGATCAAAAAACAGGACGACACAACACAAAGCAGCACATAAACAAACACCATAAACAAAAGTAAATATGAGACCAGTATGACCAGGAGTGATGCACCAACACGACCCTTAAATTATCCTTAACAGGCAAACCCTTGCATTCTTCTGTTCTATTAATTATTGCACATTCCCTTAGCCTATGTGCAGATTTAATTATTGCACATTCCTTAAGCCTATGTGCAGTTTTGATTGCACAATCCCTAAGCCTTTTATAATTATTTTTTAACTGCATTATCTGAGTTTAGCAGTTTAACAGCTAGTGGCACAAAGGAATGTTTGAATCTGTTCAGTTTACAGTTTGGGACCTGAACCTTCTGCCTGATGGCATCAACTCAAACTGACTGTGAAGAACATGGGTTGGGTCATTGATCACCTTCCTGCTGAGTTTCCTCACCGTCTCCTCAAAAATTAGCTGAAGTGAGCTTGGGGCCACACCCATTATTTTACCTGCTCTTTTAGTCAAGGTAAAAATCTGTGCTTTAAGTTTGACTGACAGGTCACCAAACCATGTTGACATGTCATAGCGTAAGATAGATTCTATGCATGCTTTATAAAACAACAGCATTACATTGGTGTCAACTCCATGTAACCTAAGCCGTCTTAAAAAATAGAGACGCTGGCTGATTCTTGAGCAGACAGACTGAACCTGCTGGACCATTGGAGCTGAGAATCAAATAACACACCCAAGTACTTATAACATGTCACCTGCTCTATGTCCCTCCCCCTGATATTAACGGGGCTGTGGTCCCCGACAGATTTGGGATCAAAAATTATCTCCTTTGTCTTTTCCACATTTAAGACAAGGTTATGCTCCTCACACCAATGCACCACTTCATCAATTCCTGTCCTGTAGCTGATGGCATCTGTGCTTTTACTGAGTAAACTAAGAATAGCTGTGTCATCAGAAAATGTAATTATATAGTTGTTTACCTGTCTACTCCTGCATGCATTGGTGTACAAAGTGAAAAGAAGAGGTGAGCTAACACAGCCCTGTGGTGCCCCAGTGCTGACAACCTGAATATCTGACAGCGCTGAGTTAACCTTAACTTGTTGCTGTCTCCCTGTAAGAAATGCCCAATACCACTTAATAACATGACTGTTAACACCCAGATCTAACAGCTTCTTCAGCAGAATGCTCGGTAATATTGTATTAAATGCTGAGCTAAAATCCATGAACAGTATTCTGGCATATGATGAAGGATCCTCTAAGTGTTTCAGTATTAAGTGGGCAGTAGTTACAAGAGCATCATCAGTACTTCTGTTGCTGCAGTAAGCAAACTGATAGGGATCTACATGTGCCGCTACCTCCTCCCTCAGAAACCCCACCATAACACGCTCACATGATTTCATGGTCACTGATGTCAAGGCCACAGGCCTGAAGTCATTGTTCTCTTTAGGACAGGTTTTCTTTGGTACAGGGGTGATAATAGACTTTTTCCAGAGCAAAGGTATATCCCCTGTATCTACTGAAATTTGAAATAAGGGACACCATGCTTGGCTCAGTTCATCAGCAAAAGTCTTTAGCAGGAAAGCTGAGATCCCATCTGGCCCGCTGGCCTTTTTGGTGTCAAGTCTTTTAAAAAATAGTGGTGACCACCTCGGGATCAACCAGAAGCCTGTGGCTGTGTTCAAGATTCAGCTCGAAATGACCTGGTAAACATTCAAACCTATTATAAAAGGCATTTAATTCATTGGCCTTTTCAAATTCATTCATGACATGCAGGGATCCTGTATTAGATTTTAAGGTTGTTATGTCTTTTGTGGTTTTGCTGTGGAGTGAGGGGAGGACGGAGCGAGAGACTGACAGGTGGACAGGTGCAGCGTGGGCAGATTGACAGGTGGACAGGTGCAGGCGTGGGCAGATTGACAGGTGGACAGGTGCGGCGTGGGCAGATTGACAGGTGGACAGGTGCAGGCGTGGGCAGTGATGTGGTCTCTGTATCGGTCGTTGTGGTGAAGAGGAGCTGAGTCTGGATTTAGCGTCAGTCTTCGTTCCTCCCCTCACCTCTGGTCATGACCCGAAGGACCAGATTTAGTCCGGGCGTCTCCCTTAGAGACAGAGGTCGGAGCTCGGAGTAGAGCCGCTGCTCCTCCACGTGGAGAGGAGCGTCTGAGGGGAGGACGTCTGTTCTGATGTCTCCTGGACGTGTCCCTCAGGAGGTGTTCATGTCCCACCGGGAGGAGGAGACCCAGGACACACTGGAGGGACCATGTCTCTGGACTGGACTGGGAACACCTCAGGTCCCACTGGAGGAGCTGGAGGAAGTGTCTGGGGTGAAGGAAGTCTGGGAGTCTCTGTTCAGACTGACGCCCCCGAGACTCCGACCCCAGAGAAGAAGAAGAACATGGATGAATGTACAGTGTCACATGGGGTATTTAACTCTGTCCAGTGTCATGTGGGGTATTTAACTCTGTACAGTGTCATGTGGGGTATTTAACTCTGTCCAGTGTCATGTGGGGTATTTAACTCTGTCCAGTGTCACGTGGGGTATTTAACTCTGTCCAGTGTCACTCTGTCCAGTGTCACGTGGGGTATTTAACTCTGTCCAGTGTCACGTGGGGTATTTAACTCTGTCCAGTGTCATGTATGTCCAGTGTCATGTGGGGTATTTAACTCTGTCCAGTGTCACGTTGGGTATTTAACTCTGTCCAGTGTCACGTGGGGTATTTAACTCTGTCCAGTGTCACGTGGGGTATTTAACTCTGTCCAGTGTCACGTGGGGTATTTAACTCTGTCCAGTGTCACGTGGGGTATTTAACTCTGTCCAGTGTCATGTGGGGTCTCTGTCCAGTGTCGTGGGGTATTTAACTCTTGTGAGGACGAGTTCCTGGTGGAGTTTCAATCCTCTGGAATAAGACTTGACTCTTTTATTAATATAATCAGACTTGAAGTGGACTGGTGTAAAGTGATCCACCTTACACAAAATGACAAGGAATGTGTTATTTAAATGTTTCCGCCCCATATGAAAGCAACTTAATGAGACTGAATATCTTAATACACTGGCTTTTATTCATTCATTTGTGCAGAAGAAGAAGTTCTCAAATGTGCCTGTAATTGGAGATTTTAATTCAGACATTACGGACGGTAAATCTGTGTTTGTCAATCACCTGAACCAGTTTTGTGAGGATAATGGTTTAATACAAAGGTCTTCTTGCCTGCAGATAGTTTTACAGACATAAGTGAGGCGTGACTCACCACTTCTTGGTTGGACACTGTTTAGCTGCAGCAGATGCACATGCATCACTGACAGACATGAACATATTTGATGAGTTCTCAACATCTGATCACATTCCATTTGGGATGGAAATAAAATGTCAGTCTCTACCGTTGAAATGTACCAAAACATAAGTGATGCAGTCTGTTTAGATTGGAATTCTCTATCAAGAGAAGACATTTTGTTCTATTCTGTGAGCACTGATAATCTGCTTAGAAATCTCCACCTGCTCAAGGAAGCAGTCATGTGCAGGGACGACAACTGCAAAACATCTGAACACAGATCGACTGTTAGTGTCATGTATGATGAGACTGTCCATGTGCTGCTTCAGGCAAGTGGTTTCCTTCAAAAAAACAAAAACTACAAAGAAAGAAAGGCCAGGCTGGAATGTCCATGTGGCTGAATTTGATGATAACTAACGAGAGGTTTCCCAGGAGTGGATAATGGCAGGAAGACCAAGACATGGTCCTGTTTATGAACAAAAGAGGGTCACAAATGATCAATATAAGTATGCAGTGTGTTTTATAACCAAGAATGAACGAGCTACGAGAGCCAGACTCAATGGCAAGAAAACTCTCTTGTAACAACACCTTTGACTTTTGGAAAGAAGTAAAAAGGATGAGTGGCAGAAAACCCTCACTGCCATGTGCAATAGATGCACCTCTGACACTGAGAACATTTTGGAGCTTTGGCGTCGGCATTACAGGAGTTTATTTAACTGTGTTCAGAGTGAACCTTGTATTTTGAATGATGTTGACTATGCAGATGTCATTCTGTCACATGAAGTTCTTAACACTCTCACCAAACTGTCTAATAATAAGACCAGTGGGCAGGATGGTGTTTCAGCAGAACATCTAAAATGTGCAGGTGTGAGGTTAGCACCACTGCTTCCATCTGTTTCACACTTTCCTTGTTCATGGATTTTGACCTGACTCTGTGTTAACTGTGTTGCTCGTCTCTGTCATTAAAGATCAAATTTGAATGTATTTGTTTGGAGGATAAGCCCCTTGAGATGTGTCACCATCTCGTTTTCAAGGGGTCCTCATAAATACACCAACAAAAGACAGATACAGTTGGACAGACAGAAGGAGACAGAAATTCAAATAAGCATCAAAACAACTAAATCAACACAACCACACACACACACACACACACACACACACACACACACACACACTCACACTCACAC
>NW_026571002.1:0-25000 GCF_026225935.1 Boleophthalmus pectinirostris | reverse complement strand
TCAGTGGGCCACACACTGGAGCCCTGTGCTGGAGGTTGGGGTGCTGCCTCTTGCTTTCAGAGGGGGGTGGCAGCGGTGGAGAGGGGGTTGTCAGTCAGGGCCAGGGGTCTGTGTGATATTAGCCGTCTGCCAATCTGGCTCGGGGAATGGACACCGAGTAATTACTCCTGCTCTTACTGCCTCATCAATCTCCCTGTATCACTCCTGCACCCCCAACACACACTATCTCTCCACAGTCTCTTCTGCAAAGGAGAAAATACATTGAGTGGCATGACGGCACAAAACACACGCCTGAAAAGCCAATGAGATAAACCGGCATTGCAGCCCCAAATATTAATATTTATAAGATTGGACTAACACGTACTACTAAATTATAACCACGGCCAACAATATACATTACCAATCTAGTCTATCAGGTCTATGCTAAATGTATGACTGATGTTAATGTTTATTTCAAGGTTTTGCAAACTGGCTAAAAAAAAAATAAAAATAATCACTTCTCATCAAACTAAAAAAAGGTAATTAAAATGATCTGAAAGCTTTTGTCATTCTGTTGTAAATATTTTGCTGTCAGCTTTAATACAACTGTAACACAATTGTAACCAAACGTAATTGAGGTTTTAATTAGTAATAAAGGTTAACTGTTTACCTGTGAATAAACGCATCACAAGTAAGTGGGAATTAGCAGTCTTCTTCTGGTGTTTTTAATTACACGCTATAATTGAATTAACATGTAACTGATGCCATTTGGTTTCTTTCACTATTGTAATGCGTTCAACAACTGGGAGGCTGTGCCCAATAGCAGTGTTATGCAATCTAAAACAACAAAACATTGTGCTTTGTTATCTAAATACTGTGTTTCATTCAATTATTCTGGTTAAATTACATTTAAAACAATAAATACAAGTAAGTTATGTGATATCACATACCACATCATGATTTTCTATTTGATTATATTTCATCTCATCCTCTCAACTAGCTTTCAATAATAAGTTTCTGTAAATAAAGAACACAAGCTTTTAACTAAAAAAAAAGCATCTTAAGTATGAACTGTGCTCCATAACTGCATGCTTTTACTGAGATAGAACTAGCTGCACATATACAAGACACATATTAGAGATGACTCAATCTGAATCAGTTAAAATTTATTTAATTGCACAATCCTACAAGCAATGCAAGAAACTGCCTTACTTTTCCTGAAGGTTCTGACCACATTTCAGTATTAAGTTTACCGAGTTGGGCGCATAATGCAGTTCATCCATCTTGTCAAAGCTGTAATAGGATGTGATGATAGGCTGTCAGTGAGATGCTTTGCCAACATACAAAGCTATATTGGTTCTTGTGATGCCAATTTGAAAATCTATTAAGTTTTTCCAGTTGTATATTTTGTTCAATTCACTTACATATGTCACGGGCAGTGCAGCATTACACCCTAAATTTGACTTTGATACATGTAGGGCTCTAGTCGACTATATTTGACTAAAAAAGGGGTGTGACATGGTGCTGGCAAAAGCTCTCTACTATGTTCACAGAGAAGTACCAGTAAATGCCATCTTGATAAATGAAAAGGCAGTAGTAATAAAATAATAAAATAATTTGTTGACTAATAAAAAAATTATCCGCTTCGCTTGGTCAATTATATGCTTGGGTCATTTTAATCAAGAGGTCAGAGTTCAGACTTTGGAGGAAGAGATTTGACTTTGTGGTTTCACATCACTTGTTAAAAGTGTTTAGGAAATGAATATTCAGTGCCATTTTGATTTGTTTATAATAAGAAAAAACAGCGACGAATAAACATGAGTAAAAAATTGTGATAACTGTCTTTTTGCTGTCACCAAATCCTAACTACAGTCTTACTTGTATGCCATTCACTGCTAAATATATGCAATAAAGTTAGTAGCATGTTTGATAAGATGCTCACTGTTTAGTTGGTTTGCCTTTTTTCCACTGAAGTCAATAAGCTGCATTATCCTGTAGTTGTTTATCAGACAGCTTATCAAGATGAGCAGCAAGTGATAAGGTGAGAACTCTCCCAGGTTTAAGGGATAAAGGTGGTACGGATTTAAACTTTTCTGTTGTCTCCATAAAAGCCTTTAAAATATACTATAAAGTTACAGAGAGTTATAATGTGACACAACTGACAGATCTGTCGTTTTTGTAAAAAAGGAGAGAAATGTCCAGAAACATGCACAAAGTGAATGTAAAAACTTTTGAGTGTGACTGCAATGGCTTGTGGGAGATTTTGGCATAAGCTGTCCCACTGCACCAAGAGCTATTTTTACAGCAAATACTCCAGAGACAGAGGGAGAACAGAACTGGCTCTCAACTTTGATCGTCCCTCGCTGCGCTCAAAAGTACTTAATGTCTGTTTTGGAGTTCATAAAATATTAATGTAATTGAAAGCAGATGGGAATCATGTTTAACACCAATGCTAAGGACAACACAGGCTCTGTTTTTAAAATTGCAGAAGGGGAGGAGGGGTTTCGTACTGGCATTTCTGAAGAACATTTCCTTTACAATGAAAACAATCTAACCAACTGCAGCACTCAAGAGGAATCTACCTCCCCATCCCCCACAGCCCTCCTCCTCCTTCTCCCTCCCTCCCCCCTCCCAGAACCATTACATTACCATATCAAAGCCCTGAGTTCAGAGCAAGTCTTCTCTTTCAAGAATGGGAGCGAAGGCACAGAGAGCGGAGAGAAGGGGGAGAGAGGAGAGGACAAGACCCAAGACTCTGGTTTAGCTTTTATCCTGTTTTCCAATGTGCAGTGTGTATGTGGAGCAGTACAGTCACTAGTGAATGTTTATTAGTGGAGAGATACTACAAGACTACTGATCGGGTCATGTAACAATTCACATTCCACTGGGACAGAAGGGGCCTATGGGGGGTCTAGGGGAGCTCTGAAATGCCTAAGCAGGTACACACTGCAGATGGCCAGCAGAACCAGATATCTCTATACTTCACAATTTTCAACTGTGAATGCTTCGTTAACCCGAGATCATACTGGGCGATTTTTCAAGTGCGTCTCCCCACTGTACAAGTATGGACATTTTCTCTGGTTTGCTAGCAGGCTAAATGTGAAAATCAAAGTGAATGGCATTAGGGTAAATAAGACCACTGGTTGCCTGGGAAACAGTGTACCCAGCCCCACTCACTCAAGCCTAGCCTTTACTTTTGTCCAATCACTGGAGAGCTATAATACATTATTGACAGAGGGCCACAACAACAGGCAGGCAGCGCAGCATTTTCAAATTGTGTTTGAACAAGACAGGCTTGGTATTAGAGGAGATACACAGGGCTAGTGGTGATTGAGAGAACGCGCTATGTACCCACTAACACAAGGCTAAAAGAGACTCGCAGAAGGGAGAGGATTCAAAAAGGCTGCCCCATTCCCACTACCATAACCATCAATCTGCCAACCAGGCCGGGCCTCCTTTGAAATACTGGCAGAAAGCTGACTGGAATAACTAACAAGAGGCAAATAACGCACTTGTTTACCCTGAATAATTTAATGACTAACTGCAAGCAACTGAATGAAAGAAATGCTCTATGTCTTTTGTGTTAGTCTTGATACAATACGCTGAACTACTTCACAGTAACATGGCAGCACTGGATCACAAGGGATACAGGTAAAAGCTGGCCTTAGCTGCAGCTGCTGTAAATTGAATATGATTTACAATGTGTAACAAGTTGTAGCGTATGCCTCAAGTTTCAAATGACCTGATCTGCTAAAATTAGTTTCGGCTGGGCAGTGTAAAATCTGGACACAGGGCATTCACAGGTAAACTTTCTAAAAAAAAAAAAAAATTTAATTTACAGTGATTATAAAGATACTGAGACACTCAGAGACACTGATTTCAGTACAGTGAATGCAATTTTCAACAAAAACACAGGTATTTTGAATAATATAGTCTTTTTCTAGTTTTGATATAGATCGAACCCAGGAAAAGTACAGATTTATGCAGTTTTCTTTTTATCAGTACTTTGAGTATCTAGATACCAGTTCTAGTATTGATTTTGACAGCCAAACTGGTGCTTACAAATATATATTCTTGACAAATATTTTCATTACTCTTACTGTTTATATTTTATTTCATTTGCCCATATTAAGATTGTAGCTATTATTCTGAGTGAAAACTAACTGATAGCTATACTTAGGGGCAATTGTAAAAAACATTTTCGTATAAAGTTTTGCTCAGTGCTGGGTGCTTAACACAAAAGGGTGCAGTGTGAACTCACCAGTCTTCTCTTTGATCTCGCAGAGTACGCTGAAGAGGGCTGGCTTCATCCTGTGACAGTTCAAGGCATGCTTCCTGTAAAAGAGATGGAGGAGTGAGAAAAGCAGAGACTGAAAAGCCGCACAATACAGAAAGCACTTTTATGTCTATGTTCTCTTATGTAAAAGTGTAGAGGTTGAATGTATTATGGGTGCAACCAAAAAGACAAAAATCTGTCTTTGTGAGGGCTTTATTATCCCTGGTTCTTCGTGATGACCTGCCAATGGATGCTGTCATTATGATGCTTTGCACTGGGGGACAGGTAATGATGCCAAACCTCAAGGTCATCATTACCGGGCACCACATTCCACAGTTAATACTGGCTAATTTAATTTTTTCCCCTCTAGTAGAAACATTGGCTCCCCACAAATAAATGGTGTGCTGGATGAGGGGATTGGGTTGACATGTTAATTTGATAAGAAACATCCAGTTTATTGCCCGATTCCAATAATGAAAAAAAATGTTAACTTATTTGGCAGCACAGACTCAAACGGAGAGATGACATCAGGATACGGCAATCGCTCAACTTTCTGTCACACACAATTAGGAATGTTAATTAATGAATATAAATTATTGCGTGAAGTTTTTGTGTTTTGATTGAGGGAATGAGCTGGAGGTGTGTTTGACACCCAGTGCTGAAAGTTGATTAGGAGCACCACCATGTAAGGCCACCCTCTGTGGGATAGTCCAATCCACCCAAGAGCGGTCCAGCATCAGAACATATGGCAACAGAGTGACAAGAGGAAGCTGTGAGGTGTCCAGAATTTAAATCTTCATCAGTTTTTTTTACCTTTTAACGTAACGCTTAAAATATGTTGTAAATCAGCAACTATTCATATAAAATCACTTGATGTCAGAACCATCTTTAAGCAGGTCACAATTCTGAGTGACACTTCTCCATCATATGCCCCGTCAAATGTAAAATCATCTAATAACAATAATAGGAAAGTTAAATAAACCTACTGAAAAGGTACATGACAGTAATGCATTTCATGTTTATGGTAATTAGCCAACACAAAGTTGATATTAGATGTGCAAGTATGCGTATTTGTTCATTGTTATTGTTCAGCTCTGAATGTTATGATGACTATAAAAATACTTTGGAACAAGCCTTACACGTGTTCAGAAAGAGTTGGAGTGAGATTGAGACATAATTAAGAGATCAAAGTTGGGCAGAAAATGTAATATCCAGTGTTCATAGGCTGCCAGTATAGCATCATCCCTCCCCCTCAGCACCATCTCATTAATAGAAACTCGATTTGCGGACAGCTGCACTCGCGTACACATTATAGGAGAATTGATTGCACCCAGCACACAATGAAAAGGATGAACACCAGGGAGGGAGGGAGTGAAAGAGGAGTGAATTAATTAAGAGAACCAGGTGGTCAAATGTTGGGTGGAAAATCACTAGCTAATGACACATCACACTGTGGCCACAGTCTTGCACTGGACAGTTGTCTATTGTTGAAATACTGACGCTTCTTCCCAAACTGACCTTATGCTCTTTGAGCCACATGGCAAATGAGCGCAGGTCATTTGCACATTGTGGCGCAGACTACGTAATAATTATTTGCAGAAATGCCTCTAATGCAAAACTGAGGTTCAAGTCTTGAATGATTGCTGTCATCACAAACAGATGAAAGCAGCCATAAGAGTAGCCCTTATCTTAATTTATAGACATTTCAATAACAAAGTGAAGAGTAAAGTTATAACCATCTTTTTACAATAAACACAAATTTAACTATTACCGTGTTATTAGAGAAAGTAGACTTAATTCCCACCTATTTGTAGAAATAAAAAATTATAAATTATAAATCATACTGTGCACTGTCATAGGGAAAAGTTAAAATAAATAAGGTAATGTGACTTGTGCCCAATAAAAACTCAAACTGTTAAAATGAGTTCAAAACTTTTTCTCAGTCCAAGTGGGTTAAAGCTGAAATAACAAAACTTTGGCAAATAAAGGGCCATGTGAAGTAACAAAGAGTCTTCTACAAACTGCACTGTTATGTTGCAGTTCAAGTTGTTCACTCAACATACTGGTTTAACAAGGGATCACAAGAAAAGGGTAGATGCCTTTATAAATGTACAATTACGCAGATCCCGATGGAAACATCGCATAAAAATAATATCCCTGTGCGTATACACAAAACCAAAGTGCTTTCTTTCGTAAGTAGAAAATGGCTCTTACCTGGCCTGCGCTTCGTCCAGGCTTTCGTCCGTGATAGCCATTATTTGCTGTAGGATATCCCCAATGTCTTGCTGAGGCTGGCCAAGAGACTGTTTTCTGACCGCGTCTGGGTCGCCGACATCGGCTTGTGCTAGTCCACTGAGTCCGGTCAATCCCGTCAGCATTCTGGTCTGGTCATCCATACTTTCAAAGAAAACTCGCCGTTTTCTTCAGTCGAAGAAAAAACGCAAATAGCTAGCTTACGAGCTAGCCAGCAAAGTATTTTCTACTGCCAATCATACAACACCAATCAAGTCTTCCGGCAGTAGTAAGCGGCAAAACGCAGAAAAAACGGTTATAAACCAAATCACATAAAGTCGCTTTACATTCGCCTGTGATATCTTTATCTGAGCCAGCAGGCTAATGCAAGCTAACACCGAGCGAGAGCGGCTAGGCTGGGTAGTAGCTCTAGCCCAGCAATGGGAAGGCAGCAGCAGGGACGCACATGCACGGACAGTGTAAGCTCGCCAACAGCGCCGCGCACATTTTCAGAAACAATGTGAAGACGGAAAACGGTGCCGACAAATAGTCCTCCCGTAATAACACAAGAATAAACGGTTCGTGACAAAAATGAAAGAGTTTTCGGGCCGCCTAGCCCCAACAAAGACGCTCCTACCAAAACACACTACGGTTTGCCATTGTTGTTGATGTCGCGGGAGTATGTGGGATGTACTGAGCTGCGTTGACCATTGAACTCATAGCAGCACAGAGCGCAGGTCTGCGGGTGGGTGGACCGTCAAGATGACTGGGCTGTTAGTGATAAAATCCAACCGACATCCAGAAAAATGACATATTTCGGTGATTGCAGATCTAACACTAGTTTTCTTCTCGATTTCTTAGCATTTTCTCAGGTGAGCTCCTCTCGCACCGCCTTTATTGGTAACACCTCCCTGCGTCACCAGTCCTTTCTTTCATATTAATAACTTACAGTAGGCTGGATGAGATAGACAGCTCCTTCTTTATTGTAATAGAGACAGCCACTGTTAGCAATCTAAACCAACTCGGAATGCAGGCCCAGGGTAGTTTAAAGTCATTAGTTTATAATGGCTTTATAGCTGCCTTGCACAGATGCAGATAATGTCATAAGATAGCAATAAAGTTTACCTCATTCATTGACTCACACTAGTGCCACTGGGTTGGTTTTACAATGTATTTTTCCACAGTAAAATGCCCTGTGCATACTCATCAATCATTCAATTTTGATAAAGCCAATGCTATTAAAATTTGATAATTAAGTAACTAAAGTAGTTCAGGGTGGATTCATCTTAAGAAGGTTGGCCTTGTATTGTGCTCCTCAATCCCCCATGAATGAAACATCCCATCAGTTTTCAGTATGAAAATGTTGACAGCACAGATTGAAAACAAGTGTCCTTGTTTTTTGCAAACCTGGCAATTCTGCAGTAGTTTATCACTCAGATCAGAGAGACAGCTTTCCAAGACGAATGGCTGGATGGATGGATGTAGAGGAGAGCAGCAGCCCAGTGTTCCTGTACTGAGGAGAGATGATGGGTGTGCATGAGGGAGTACGACCAAACTGGCACTGGTTTATGCTGACTCTCCTCACATCCATCTACTACAATCTGGAGCTAATCAATCTAAAGTTAGGGACAACAGGAATAAAGTATAGCTACAGTAAACCCAAACAGTAATTGTTCCTTGCATGTCAGTATAAAAGGATTTTACGGTTTGTAGTTCTTAGAGAGGGCAATATTTCCCACTTCTACCCCTTTTATTGGGACAAACACATCAAATAAATGACACATTTGCATGACACCAAACCAAATGCTTATGTTGCTTTTAACAAGGCACAGTATATGGACTGTTAAAGCCATTTAAGGTGTCTTTCTTATACAGTTTAATGTAGAACTGCTTGTTACCATATCACCCCAAGGGCATTATCAAGTCAAGACTTCCTAAAAGTGAAAAGGTGTCATTGGTTTTGAAAACTTCTTAAGGTTTTATTGTTAGTGATTCATTTAAGGGTCATCTGTGAAAGTTCTTTTCATTTGGATGCGAAGGCTGCCCTCCTCTCACCTCACGAGCATCAAGCCTCATTTTCATCTAAATAAGAATCGATCTCTCCTGCTGGGCTCCATCCTCCCTTTACTCACAACTCGCATGGTCATAACCCCACTTGTCTTCCCTTAGCTGGTGCTTGTAGCCTCTAGTCACTGCCTTAAATATTAGCACGTCAAAATCTCTAAATATACCTGAAAAAACATTAATTTGAAAACTATTAAAATAAATATCCAGTTTCACCATATGCATTTCTTTAAATGTTATAGAATGGCTTAGTCTTTGTTGAATTTTTGACAATGGCATATTACATTTTGAGTATAACGAATTCATATATAAGCATATTATTGTCAATGAAACACTATTGTTTTGTTTTTCTGTTTCAATTTTTCCATTATTAATCACCTTTTCTGATACATTAGTAGTTTTATTATGATACTGACACTGTTACGGGCATCTACAGCTGTAAAACTCCAGGGGGAACAAATGGTGTATTAATATATATGAGAGAATGGTTCCACAAAGAGACAGAAATGATAGCAAACAAAGCTTTTGAGTGACTGGTACAATGTCAAAGCTTCGTTCTGCATCAGTGCTCCAGCCAAACGCGAGATGGGGGTGAGTCACAGTGGGGGAGGGGCCTGCTCCTCAATGGTCAAGGGACACCGATGAAGTGAAATAGATGAGACACCAAACGGCAAATGTGACTGAAGATGAGCGCGTAGCACAGTGAATTAAATGATAGCACTGAAGATATTGTTATTGTAATGTACCCGTTTTCATTATAACAGCTGTATTGTGCTAGTGTAAAATCAGATCATATTGTAAAACAAAGTTAGACATTTAGATAGCTTAATGTTTATTACTATTAATAAATATTATCAAAGTGTCTGGAATTAGCAATTTACATTTAATATGATGCCTAGTAATTCTAGGACCTACATATTATACATTAAGATTTTCTCTTGATTTTGATGCTTATCCTAAAGTTAAATTAATTTAATAAAATTGGTCACTTTGTTTACAGGTTAATTGAGCTATTTTTGTGGGTTGCGAAAGAAAAAAAATGTTCAGGGCCACCAACATGCTTCATAATTTGTGTAGCAAACAGCTGCCACCTGGTGTTGATCACAGGCATTACCACTGCAAAGAAAGCTAAAAGTTCCAAAAGAGCATTTATAAAAGGGATATTTTATTTTACCTACCACATTCCATATTTAACATATTAAAAAAACAAACAAGATAATAATAGTGGGATTCCACCAGTAAGTAGATAATAAAGGTCACACGGATGTCAAAGAGACATGGAGCTGTGGTCCATTGATTATTGATTTGAATCTATTGCATTGCAGAGGCCAAAGGTTGTGTGATTAGGTTCTTGACCAGGTCAGACGAAAGCTCCGGCAATCCGGACTCTGCAGCTGTTACAAAATATAAGCAATAATTAGGTGTATACAGACATTTTATATAGATATTTAAAATTTTAAGTATTTACCCAATTGCCCACTAGTCTCTTTCACTACCAACTTTGATTGGTCTCGAATAAAAAGAAGAGTTTTAACCATTTTGCACTGAGTATCCATCTGTAGATTAAAACACACAAATATTAAATTCAAATAAACAGGGCTATTCTTACATGTTAGCTTTAGCATTTATTCTGCACATTTCAGTTCTTACAATGAGGGCCATAGTCTGTAGCCTGGGTTGCTGTCTGCTGAGGACAAGGTTATAATCGGGTTTGCTCTCGATGACTTGATATTGTGACGACTGAGACAGGGATGCAGAGTCAGGTGTGATACCAGTTTCTTGGCCTTTTTGTACTTTCCTAAAACAAATCATACATTTTAGCAATATAATTTTAACAAAACTATTTACATATTCCAAAAACAAACATCACAGTATGAGTATCACCTACAGCTGCTTAGTTCATTTAAAGGCTTAAACAGCCAGGGTAGATGATGACCCGACTTTGTAAGGACTTATATTACTAATATTGCTTATAATCAAAATCTCAAAATGCTGCAAAAAGAGTTACTATAAAAATGGTGGGCAAAGTGTTGTCAACTTCTAAAAAAGGTATAAAACTTATATAGGCCACTCATTTACTTTTCCAACTTCTCTGCTTTGTCTCGGTGTTTATTCAGCAAAGTTTCCCAAGATTCTTTTTCCATCTCAAGTCTGAAATGCAAAAAAACTTAAGGTTAATGTGCAAATTAATATATTTAAAAATATGTAACATTTAAAAATGATAATAAAATATTCTGTAAAACACAAAGGAATGAAGTGCTTCAAACCTGCTGATAGCTTTCTTAATTTTTTCCATGGCGTTTTGAATCGATGGATCATCTGAACTAAAAAAGAATTATGGAAAACATGAATGCAAACATAATCATTTGTTTAACATTATCTATAACAATAAAGAACATGCATACCAAGCTCCATCACCATTAAACTGAGATTCACTCTGTATACGTTTGGCCAGGCAATTCCATTCTTTGAGCATTTTATCAACTGCAGATGCAGAAAAATGTAATGTTCAACAACAAATACTGTGTATTATATAATACACATAAATGTCTTTAAAAGTTTACTGAGAATACAAACCTTTAATTTGAAATGATTCCATAGAGGAGTGTGCTGCTGTCTGAAGAGAAGACTGGGTCCTATCAATGGCTTTCTGATTCAAAAGGATCAATAGGACAAAATTAATTTATTGAAAATGAATGGAAAAGGGATATTGTCTAAAAAGTCAAGTCTTAGAAATCATTTATTGGCAGTTCCTAAGCAACATATGACATAGACATAACTTTGACTTTGCTTTTACTATTTATATTGCGTATCAACTGCAATAGCACAACTCGTGTTAGACTGTGATATTGGACACAATAGCTCAAAATAACATTAACAAATATGTATTATTTGAATGTATGGCTTTGAAATGTGCCAAGAATTAAAATAATGCCTGTACACACTTGGCATAGGCTTAGGGAATGTGCAATAATTAAATCTGCACATAGGCTAAGGGAATGTACAATTAAAACTGCACATAGGCTTAGGGAATGTGCAATAATTATAACTAAAACTGCACATAGGCTTAGGGAATGTGCAATAATTAATGAAACAGAAGAATGCAAGGGCTTGCCTGTTAAGGATAATTTAAGGGTCCTGTTGGTGCATCACTCGTGGTCATACTGGCCTCATATTTACTTTGTTTTATGGTGTTTGTTTATGTGCTGCTTTGTGTTGTGTTGTCCTGTTTTTTGATAAAGCATGTTACCCCCTGTCCCAAGACAAATTTCTCCCATGGGAGACAATAAAGGATTATCTTATCTTATCTTATCTTAAAGATGACCATTACAACTCTTATTTCCACTTTGACTTCTCTGTTACAGTATTATCTATTACAGTATTATGAACATTCAAAATCAATATCAGTATCTGTATTCTCGGACTTACCTTCATTGAAGCCTCCATCAACTTCTCCAGCCTTTCATTCTGTGTCAAGGATGTGCTTATGCTTCTGCAAAGAACTGCACCCATACACACGTTTTTCCATTGAACACATTGAAAGAGTATAATGCATATGTCAATATATATGACCCTTAATCCTCCAAAATATTTCTGTCACTAGGGGATTTTCCAACTCTTTACCAACTCTATGCTAGTGGCGGAAACTCCACCAGAAACTTTACATAATGAATCTTATAAATAAAACGTTGCATGCACTTCTCACCTTGATATGGGTTTGGGAGGGCAGGGAGAGAGCGGCGGTTTATGGTGGCCCTTCTCCAGGACTTCCGTCTGTCTGGGGGACTTGTACATGTTTGTGGTTCACTGTTTTCACTCTCTAGCTCCTGTGTCTCAGTCTCTGGCCGTGCATCGTCTGGTGATGAGATGTCCGTGCGCGGAGATTTTGATGGTGGAGCGAGATTTTCGGAGGAACATCGTTTGACTGATCGTGTAGTTCCTTGAATCTAAACAAAGAAGCAGCATGTGTTAAAGACTTTATTACAAAATATATGTTATTGACAGCGTCTGTTTCTTACCTCCTCTTTCTGTACAAGATCAACAGCTACAATATTTGCTCCACTGAAAAAGAAACAACTTTCTTTAGACTACAGCAGATTCAAAAATCAGATTAAAGTGATAAGATATCGAACGCAGTTTGTGCTATTACAAACTGTTAACGTTTGTTATGATAACTTATGCAATATGGCAATATTTTTGCTAAAATACAAACCTGTCTACTTCTGACTCCGAATGTTTCTCCGCCATTTTTGTTTTAAATAATTACGTCACAGCGCGCTCATCTCTTCACAAAATGTTGCATCATGGGAAATGCAGTTTCAAGATCCATTATGCATCTTTCTGGTATTATAAAGGGCTACGTCTGAAAACCTTTGTTATGACATAGTATTGAACTGTATAAAAAGCATTTCTGGCCACAAGAGACAGTGTTACAATTACCCAACATCTTCATTCATGGGCTTCATCTTAGCCTTCAGCTTTCTGTTTGCTGCGACATTTTGAGGACTCTTTTAATTGTTTTACAGTACTTTATAAATAGAGTCTTCATTTTTCATAATTCCGAAATCGTGGATACACGTGGATAAAAAAAAAATGAGACCGCTGTGGATGCAAAGTGTGCAATTCACCGCCAGATGTCACCACAGAGTACGCTTCGCGTAGTTTTATTTTCTTGGAAAAATTAAAAATTCTAACACTTGGGGAGAGGCAACAGAATGAGAATAGGTTGAGAAGTTGTATCTTAGCTAATGTACCGGCTCTTTGATATTTATGCATAACCAAAAACATCATTAATTTTAAATAACAAATTATACATACACTCAAATATTTTTATATTCAAATATTTATTTATAAGTCTTGTTTCTCTATTTTTATTGGTTTTAAAGTGTATGTATATTGTCATCACATTTTTTTCCCTTTGCTCTCAAGTGGAAAAGTTAAGGTTGTTTTGCCTTTTAGTATGGTCAAGTTGCTGCATGTTTCTAATATTACAAAATACATAAAAAGATGTCAAGTCTTTTTATGAGTCTGTTAAGATTTTTTTTTTTTTTTTTTACAAAAATTAAGGAAGTATAGGAATCAATAAAGTCAAAAACACTTTGCAGTTCTTGTGAAGAACTCCTTTGTGCAATCTGTGTTTCATTCTACCTGGTACACACAATACTCAATACTGCCGTCTTCATAATGAATTTAGCAGTAGGTGGACAGAACAAAGAAAATATGGAAAAAAGTTAAAAATATTAACTATTGGACTGATCTAATGAAATAACACAAAGAAATAGTAAAGAGGAGCCAGAATAATAGAGGGGAACGGTATGCAACGCTGTGAGTGTCCCAGCTGTTTGTCAGAATCCCCATATCCAGTATATTTTTCCTCCTTTACAGTCTGGTTTATAAGGGCAGCGGTTGCTGTTGGCACTAAGTTCAAGAAGGCAGCCTGAGAGTTCCTCTTCCCAAAAAGAACTGAAGCACACGGTCCACCAACAGAGCAGCAACAAAGTCCACCACCAGAACCTGGGCAATGATGAATTTAAACTGCAGAGGAAACAAGTGGTTTAGATTACTTTATACACAATACACAGTTATTACTTCAAAAGAAATCTGCAGACCTCTGTTGGAATATCCACAAGAGCAAACTGTTCATTAAATTCAGGAGAAGATCCAGTCAAAAGTCCCACAATGGCCAAACCAGACAGAGCAATGCTCCAAAGTAAAGGTCGGTTCTCACTAAGAGACTCCATGAAAGGGTGACCCTGTGAGAAGAAGGAAATGTTGACCTTGTAATAGGTAATAAAAATGAATTTTTTTCAATGTTGAAAAAAAGTACCTTGTAATTTATAGCAAAGGTTGCCATCTGCATGGCCATGGACATGATGTAGACAGTGCTGTTGATTAGACTAGGCTCAAACTCTTTGTACAGATCAACAAACTGCTCCAATCTAAAAATAAATAAATATTGTTATAAACATATAGCAGCTATTGTGAATGAAAGATTGTGCAGTTTTTACCTGGGTGGACTCCTGCTCTGTGCTTCTCTGTATAGATAAACAAGACTACAGAAATGAACTGCAAACTGCAGCAACACAGTCAACACTGTGTAAAGATTGAATATGTTTGGCAATGGACGCTCTCGAGATAACGTTTTTAGAGGCTGTAATGAGACAAGACATGCATTATAATGTATTTATACACAAGAAATATGGTATTTCATATCAGAAAGCATACCTTTGACCTAGAAATAAAAAGAAAGCATCCAGCTAACAACAGACCCTGCAGAGTGGCCTGGAAATCACTAAACTTGACCCCTTCAAGATAGAGCACCGACTGACTGTAAGCCAGCACCAAGGCATTTAGAGCAAGGATCTTGAACATTTGTAGGGTAGTCACTAATGTGCAACGTCCTTGTTTTATAACGTGGCAAACTGTAATCAAAAATATATATTTATAGTTACTAATCAATAGCACGGTTAGGTATTGCTGTATAAGGGTTTATACTCACTGCACTGAATTGAAGAAAGTTTTGATGTGAAAGGGGCAGCAATGGATGCATCTCCTAATTTCACCACTTGTACTTGATCTTCTTCTAGTTCTCTCAAAACTTGACTGATTCTTTCCTATAATAACATGGTAATAAAATTATGGTGTTTTATCTCTTAATTTAGAGGGCTTCAATAATGAAATCTTAAACAGAAGTGTATACCTTTTGTGCTGCCAACTGCTCTTCTCTTTGAGCCATTATTCTCTGTCTGGCTGCTCTGGAACTGAGTTTTCCACCTGAACTGGCAGGGGGCGCTGGTCTTGGTTCTGCTAGTGGTGTGTCCTTTTCCCTTCCCCTTCTCTTCTTGTCAGGTATGCGCTCGGGTGCGTTTGCTAATAAAGCCACGCCTAAAAACAAAACACTTATGTACATAACCACATTTAAAAATAAATAATTTGTGTTTTGTTTTGTTTTTTTATACTTGTTACCTATGTGGGCATGCTTTAGTGCCCCAACATCATTAGTGCCATCTCCACACATAAGTGTCACATAGCCAAGTCCTTTAAGGCTGGTGATCACAAATTCCTAAAGAAATAGAATTAACTATCAAAATCTCTCTATAAGTAGTGGGATAAAACTTGCATTTCTTAACATACCTTCTGTTTAGGGCTGACGCGGGCGAAGACTTGTATATGAGGTAAGAGGGTGTGTAGTAAACGAGGCTCTTGGTTTAATCTGCTCAGACCTTCCCCAGTTACACAAAGATCAAACGTTTGCACGAGTGAAGAAATGGAAGGAGGGGGCATTGGTATACAGACAGTGCCATCAATGGATTCCCACTGCCATTTAGCTGAAGAGGTACAATTTCAAATGTGACAATTAAATAATTAAACAATATGGTAATTTATACATTACAAAGAACAAAAATACAAAACAAATCTTACTTTGTCCAGGAATCTGCTGTAGTACCAGGGTATGTTCTTTCTGAATAAAATGTAGCTCTCTTGCGACATGGCATGCAGTTAAGGGATTGTCTCCAGTTATCATCACCACCTGAGAGTGAATAAAAGAGCAATTATTTCTTCAAAGCATGAATATAATTGATATATATGAGGAAGCTATGCATATGTTTAAATATGAATTACATGATGAGAAGCCTCTTGGATCTCTCTAATGACAGCTTTACTGTCAGTCTTTAGTGGACAAGAGACAACCATAAACCCAGCAAAATGTAAATTACATTCCAGTACATCACGTCCCATTTCTCGAACCTGTCACAAATGTTATTTTATTAATACAATAAAGTCTGAAAGACATAATAGTTATATAATGCTTAAGATATAACCTGCTGATGACTGAGATGCCCGATCTCTTTGTAACCCAGGGCCAAGACTCTAGCTCCTTCTCGAGACATTTCTTTGTGCACTTCATCGTAAGTGGCTGGACATTGTGCAAACTGCAACAACAGACATCAAACAGACATTAATTTACATTTACATTTACTGTTATGTAAAGGAAAAGACAGCTGGAGTATAGAAAATGTAGTACCATTGGTCTCAGGGTCTCCGGAGCTCCTTTGACAGTGGAGATGTAGCAGAGTTCAGTAGACCCTAGTTTCTCATAGGAGGCCAGGACGGACATTCTCTTCAGGGCACTGGCAAAGTGGAAGCGTTGGTGAATTTTTAGTCCTTGTGTTTTGATGCCACGAGGAAATACCTTTTCATCTATTAAAAAGTAAGTAAAAGTACACATAAAATGATTATCACTTTAAAATAGGTTTTACTAAAACTTATTTTAGGATGTTAAGATAATGCTTAGTTTATGTAATACCTTTGGTGAGGGTCCAGTCAGCAGCAGTAAGCATGGCTTTTTCTAGTGGATCTCCAACCAGCTGCCCATCATCGAGAGTGACCAGGGAATGGCATGTGGCCACCACTCTGTGTGTTTCCACAGGTATCTCTGAGACTGGCATCACCTCCTTTCCCGTTCTGTCACACACAAAAAATGTGAATACTGCTAATAATACCGCATGTCTATAGTCATAAACATCACACTAATTTCAGCACTTAACATACTTGAGTCCTGCTACTCCACGTACCACCAGACTGTCACTGGTTAGTGTTCCCGTTTTGTCAAAACAACATACTTCAACTTTCCCAGCAAAGGGTATTCTGAATGGTTCTGTACAAAACACATCTAAAAAAAGATAAAAGAAAAAAAACATTAGACATAAAGTGCAGAGTGAAATGCCAAACCAAGTGCTCAGAGCAAAACAAAGCCTTACATAGTTTAGCCAGAGCTATCAGAGATGTGTTTACTGCCAAGGACAGCTCAATGGGGAGTTCAGGTGGAACCACCGAAGTGAGGATCAGTGTGCATTCCAAAAACAGTTTGTAACGGTTTCTGCTGGCATCCTTGGTGCCTAAAAGAGATAGTGTTCAAATATTCTGAGGCATGTGGGTTATTTTTAAAAATGTTTCATAGTTTTATGGGGATCTTACCTTCCACCCACACGTAAACAGCTGCAGCAATGGCAAACACCAGTAGAAACAGGATGAAGATAAAAGTCTCCAGGTTGTTTGCTGTGACTCTTTTCACTCCGAACAGGATGGTTCGTAAAAGTTTACCCTGAAGAGACAATTTCACTTTTCAAAACAAATGCTCTTATTGGTCTAATCTAAATGTGTACACTGAAAGTTTCACCTGTGATGTGTAAAATCCAGTTCTGAGTACATAGGCCACACAGCCATTGTCAACAGCTGCAAATAAACATAATGTTACAGCTCATATTAACGATAAACAAATAAGGAAGTAAGTTGGAATTGAATATAGTTACGTTTGAGTCCAGCAGTAGCTTTCATAGGTGGGCTGTGCTGCACCACTTTTGTTCCTCCAGAGATTATATGAAGCCGAGAGTCAGTCTGGAGATCTAAGATTTGCTCTGGATCCAAGTCCTCGACAGGCTCCTGAAAACATAAATCGGTTTGATCTAAAGTACAGACACAGCACAGATCCTGAGTAGTTCATCAAACCTTCATCTGTGGCACTGACTCTCCTGTTAGCATAGCCTCATCCACAATACACCGGCCTCTCAAGAGCAGAACATCACAGGGAACCAAATTGTCCTGTGGTGATCTCCCTACATAAAATACAATTTAAATCATTTAACACAATCAAAATATTTTGAAATATCTGTATAGTATACTGACCTATGGACACAATGTCACCAGGGACAAGATCGTCACTTGAAATAGGTCTCCACTTTCTATTACGATAAACCTGCACACAAAAGCATTAACATGGTGATTTGGTCAATGTTTGGTTAGAACACTGTTCAACAGTGCCCAATCAGGCATTCATTCTTCTAGCAGAGATACAGTGCTTCAAACATAAAACATTGTTGTTGTTTTTTTTTTTACCTGAATCATGTAGGGCTTGTTTCCCATGCGTCGTATCTCAGACATATTTCTCATTTGCTGCTGAACCAAGGAAGCCTCAAAAGCCACCAACATGAACAATGTGAAAACGCTATAGTACCAGTACTCATCCAGACACCAAAGCCCCACACAAAACACCTATAAATGGAAAACATAAGTAAAAAAATTGACCCAATATACAAGCAGATATTATCGTTGTTAAACCTGTACCTGAAAAACAAAAAACGGGGCAGTTGCTCTTTCTTTAAATAGCTCCAGAAAATCTGGGACCACCATCTCAGCCTTGTTGGTGCCATAACGCTTTTCTGCTGCCCGCAGCTCTGACTCTTCTTGGTACCCACGCCAGGACTGGAAGTAACCCATGGGATGGTTGATCGGAAATGCTATTGGAAGAAAGCATTTCTTCTCTTTGCCGTCAAATGTGTAGCGAATTTTTTGAAATTCAAATGCAAGAATCTCCTCCCCATTTTCATCCTGCATGAAGAAGGAGTGGTGAATCGTAAATATTTCTCCATTACAATTCATATGTTAGTTTAAGAAACAGAACATTAGCAAATGCTGCCTTTCATTACTTCTTGTTATTGAGTGTATCTACCGGTATACACTTGGCACATTAATGACACGGCTTTACCTCTTGAACAACAACAGACAACAATCAAATCTACAAGACTGCAAAACAATACCATTACTTTTTCATAATATAATAGTGAAAAGAACATTTGTATTTATAAGCGTATTTTCCAAAATAGTTCTTACATTAAGTTCTTGATTGGACAGTATACAACCAAGAGGAAGAGTAATATATGCTAACCTGATCCCGCTGTAGTGCCACAAGCTCAGCTGAACCATTGTTGGGAGTGGGTATGACCTTTGCAAGTGTAGCCTTTTTAGGGTCTGGTTCCTGTGAAGATAAAACAGGTGGCATGATTCACACATTGGCTGGTCACTCTATATTGGTTATGGAAGTATGCCTGCTTCTTTCATTTGGATCTAACAAGATTAGTTTAAAAAGTGAATTATAGCACAGATTGGCATGCATGAAACAGAATAAGATGATTTAAGATTCATTAATAGCTGTAAACTGTTATCCATTTTTGTTTGACCTCTGTTTACATAACAATGTGTCCATTCGAAAGTTTTGAGCAGAATAATATATACTCTTTTTAATACAGAGTTGTTTTCTATGATGTTACCTTTGAGCATGTGAGCCAACAGTGCGCGTGCACTGACCAATAACCAGAGAGCGCGGTGAGGACGTGCGCAATCCCGATGGCCGCTAACGACAGGAGGCCTGCCTCCGGATACTCATTGGCACCGTACACTCCTAACCACACGTACAGCCACCCGGGATACAGAATAGCCAGGAATGGAAGGACAGTGCCGTGTAGAAACCGGGGTCTTCGCCTGTACAGAGTTACCGAGCTCACCAGCTCGTCCCCGGTGGCGCTGTCATGCTGGTTATGGTTTACAGAGGGGGCCATTTGCACCTCACCCGGTTCCAGGAGCCCATCTGTGTCTGATCTCCCGTCTTTCTTGACGTCGTTCATCGCTCTTTACTCACACCCCGGGCCCCTCTGTCCCCCTCCACAGCTCCGGCCCCCGTTACCTCTAAAAACACCTAAAAAGAAGCGATGCCAGGTCGAGCTTTCAGATTCCCTTTACTGAATCGCTCAGTCTGATGGAGGCTTCCGCATACGTCAGCGCGTTATGGTACGCAATCGACGTGAATCAAATCCGTGTCGTTCATTTGCCCATTTTGTACCATGTTTTGTACACATTTTAGTAAATCATTTTTTAAAAATAGAAAATAGAATGCATGGTAAAACAGTGTGATTGCCTATTTCATACAACATAATAATTGTATCATAAGATGTGTATATACCTTTAAAATCTCACTGTTGATAGGCGTTTGTCTTTGACAGACATATCTTGAACCAATCACGTCGCAAACATATCTGACACTGATCATGTTTTCAGCCAATCCTTGAGAAAAGGGGTGTGAGCGGTAGTAAAACGCCATACCCTCACATGCAGCTGAAGGACTAATGTTTTAACTTGTTTATCACGTTTCTTTGTATTGTTTTTTAAGGAACGCAGAAAATGTAAGAATAATCTGTTTGTTGTCTACGTATCTTTGGTATCTATTATAGAGCTGCGTGCTTTAGTCAATTGAATTCTGCCTTGATGTATTTAGTTTCTTTTCTGGTAATTATTGGGTAATTAATTGCCTTTTTAATTTTTCAGGCAGGCTGCTTTTGATATCACCACTAAATATTGCCAGAAAGAAATGGAGGCGTACGGGTCCTGTGTAGCTTCAAATCCATCGTCCTGGCAGCAAACTTGTCATGATCTGAAGATGAAGGTTGCACATTGCACTTCCTCACAGTAAGAAGCCCACATATGTTAAACTTTCGGTATTACATAAACATGCAGCAATCATATTATAATACTGAATTTAGAATATATTTTGTCTGAAGCCCAGTCATCCAGAAGATTAGACAAGGATGCTCTAAGGAGTTTGTAGACTTTGAGAAGTGCCTCAGAGAAAACCAGGACCGACCTACCTCTTGTTCCCCTCATGTGGCCCGGTTTCTTGCATGTGCAGAGACAGTGGATCTCAGTCAAGTGGGTAAGTCATTTTCAATCAAGACAGGTTATACTGTGACAAATGATATTCAAGTTGTTCCAATTAATATTTACATTTTTCTTGTTTTTCTTTTCAGATACAAGTGCAGTACCCCAGGCGTCATAGTAAAAAAAAATCAGCATATTTTGGCCAACATTTTTCATCTTTTTTATCATGGAAGGAAGCAAGGACATTTTCATGACTTTCAAATTACTTTTTGTATAGTATTTATTGTCAGTGCTAACAGCAAAATAATAAATGACAAGCTGAATTTGTTAACTAGTTGGTTAATTATCTGTATTAAATGGGCACTATGTAACTTTCTTTGTGTATGGTCTGTCATCTGCTTATCACCATAGAAATATAAATGATTTGAATGTTCCACAGTATGGTATTATAGTTATCTCTATCCATAGAGATAAGCATGTGACACCACTGGGTAAAGTTACAGATCAAATGAGTGGAGAGAGGACCCTGCTAACTGTAACCATTCTGGGAGCTTTTTGAGCTGTAGACTTATACATGAATAAATGATGAATGCATGCATGATAGAAAAGATACTGTGGAGCATTCCAGTCAGAGCAATAACATCTCCATAGAGACGAGCAGGTTGCGGACCCCTCAGATATATTAGGTTATATTAGATTAGTCATTATTCTTTCTTTAGTTGTGTTGGTGAATTGTTAATCTGGAATGTGTGGCTCCCACTCACAGATTCTTGGCCACTCATTGACAAAGGCGCAGGGAGTTTGAGAAGAGGAGGGTCAGAGGAGGAGGCTAATGGGCAGGAGCAGAGGGAGGATGGTGAGTTATGAGTCCTGTGACCACTGAGCTGGGCAATTTCAGGTTCACTTATCAAAGCTGAATGTAGTGTGTGTTACAGTGAGTTTTATCAAGGTCAGTACAATAGAAGTGTCGTATTTAGGACAAAATAATATGCACACATGTTTAAAAGGTGACACCGCACATTGTATTGAGGATACGGCAACATTACATTCAAAGAACATCACTGTCAGTTACTGAACAAACTTAGAGGAAACTTAGACCTTAGTATTACACAAATCACATTCACGTAAAGTCACTGTAAAAATATAGATCAAAGTTAAACATAACATCAGTGAAAATGTCACAAGCTGTAGCCACTCACTGATGCCTAAATGAGACATTATCTTGCTATTCCTATATTACTCAGCACCACATTGTCCGCTGAACGTGGTCCAACAAAGGTGCAGTTTTTAAGACCTACGCGGTGACACATAAATATCATGCTACAGATTAAATAGTTGATTATTACAGTAGGTACAAAATATTTAGCTAACAACATCTTATTGAGATGTTAAAGAAGTTAACTACAACAAATAATTATAACACAGTGATACTCACATTTACATTTTGTGCACATCGTAGTGCGCCTAGTGTCCTATGTTTTGGGGATTTAAGATCCATTGGTTCGATGTGTCTTTAAGACTACATTAAATGAGAAAGGGAAAGTAACAACCCTGTTTCCACATAAGGCATTTTAAATGACCCTGTCTGAAGATTTTTTCATATTTTTGGCACATACTTTTCTAAATGCCACACATTAAAAGCTAGAGAAGTATCTTGCGATGGGTATTTTAATTGTCATTAATGCAGTACTTGTAGTCAGTGGGCAGGCCAGCACAATATCCTGAGTATGAGCTCAGGCAACATAAACATACACACAAACCTGAGAGCAAAACTGTACACTAGTCCATACAGTCCTGAATAACCTGCAGTCCATCACTATAGTAGCACACCTGTTTCCAATATTTTACCCATTCAGTGAGTCTTTTTGTTAGTAATGAAGAGTTATTACTTTGTAATAGCAATCTACGATGGGTCTATTGTCTCATTTCCCCACGGCACAATATTATAACCAAACTGAGGTCTTTACATGTTTATATTTCCAGCATATGATCTATAGGAAAGACAGCTGAAGAATGCAAGAGTCTTATGCATGGGTATCATGACAAATTATTGGATATTTCTGTTTAAAAGCATAAAAATGTTGTTGTTATGTTGTTTCCGCAGCAGTGTCCAAATGCTCCGACTCCCTATAGCTGCATCTCTGAGGTGGAAAGTGGACTTAGTTTGAGGGCAGTGAGTTTATAAGGGTCAGGAGGTGAAGTAGGAGTTCTGCATGGAGTACAGACGGTCAATGGGGTTTCCCACACGGCCCGGCAGGAGCCCACCATCTCCTGCCGCTAGGAGGCAGTCTCCGAGGTGACCGAGGCTCCCGTCACTGTCGAGGTCATGGAATACCGTCTCAGAGTCTGCGGCGAGGAAATAACAGTTTTACATTTAGACCTTATTCTCACACTCACAGAGTGAAGGGTTTGATGTATGTACATTTTTAATGGCCTTGGGGTTTGGCACACATGGCTTATAGTCAGTCTCAACATGTCCCAGCTCTGACAATGTACAGAAATATATTTGCTTTTTCCCTACTTCATACTTACTACTGTTTTGTACAATACAGCCCGTGACCTCAATGTTGGAGAAAATAAAACAACCTTAGTTCAAGATTCACTATAAAGGATATGTGTGTTTTGTAGATCTTCCACTTCATTTAAACATTTTTTGTGTAACCATTATGCTATAATCTACTGTGGTTCTTCAGTCAGTCCAGAGCTGTGGGCTTCCATGCATATTCCATATCTAGAACTAGGTTTGAAATCTGCAGAGAAAGGCCTGGGCCGGGCAAGGAAGTAAATGGGATCTTCTTGCTGTGAGGCAGGAGTGCTCAGCCACTGTGTTGCCTCATTCACTATGCCGCTGATTGCACTGCACCTAAAATGTTCTTGCATTGAAAGTTCATATAATAATTTATTTGTTTGTTCAGTTAGTTAATTTTCACAAAAGAAATGTATATCCTCCATTATTATTTGTGGCATGTCCTGCCATGTAAATATATATTGTTTGTCTTACCATAGGGATGAAGTTGCTCGCTGCCCAGCTGAGGGGGTGTAAGACCGTGCCGAAAGGACTCCCCTCCGTAGATGTCCAGGGCAAGTAGCTGCTGACGTGGCAAAGAAGGATATCCCAGGATACCATCCATTCCATGGGTACTAGAGCCGTCTTTGTTGAGACAAGAATCCCCCTCAGTCAAACTAAATTAAACGGCATTTTCTTTTACCTCAGTGTGACATTTGAAATTCTTACCCTCGCTGTCGTCGTTGCTCTGACGCCCCCCTCGGCTCGGCCCTCTCCGGCTTCCTCCCAGCTGCTCCTGCTCCTGCTGCTGCTGCTGTTGTTGCTGCTGTCTGCGGGCTATTTTCTTCATCTAACACACACAAGCACCCACATTTTAGTTATCATCAGATATGCCCTTGTGTATTGTTAAAGGTGCACTGTGTAACTTTTGCTAGTGAAGGGTCTATCACCTGTTT
Organism: Boleophthalmus pectinirostris; assembly: GCF_026225935.1. Lineage (NCBI taxonomy): Eukaryota > Metazoa > Chordata > Actinopteri > Gobiiformes > Gobiidae > Boleophthalmus > Boleophthalmus pectinirostris. The sequence continues at coordinate 498 of NW_026571002.1, read as the reverse complement.
GTCTTCATGTAGAAGTTATTACTTGGAATGGATTTAAGTTATCTGCCTCCACGGTGATAAGCAGGTGCTATGCAAACCTGCTCACTGTAATAATTAAGTTTTAGTTTTCAAATTAAAAAAGATAAGTTTAAATAACATACTGTGGATCACTCCATGCAAAGTAATAACATCTTCATGGAGACCAGCAATTGAGGAACCCTCATCAGAAACATTACATACATGACATAGTGCACCTTTTACTAAATATTGTTTGTAAAGAAGGTGAAGTCTGACCTTGGCTCTTTGATTTTGAAACCACACTTGAACCACACGCACCGTCAGTCCCGTCTCAGCGGCTAGTGTCTCTCTCACCTGCAGGGACACACAGTAGAAAAACCAAGCAGGCACAACATTAAGATCACTGTCTATAAGCAACCCAATAAGTAAAGTACCGTAGTTGGTGTTCATTCTTCAGCACTTCCTAAGCCAGTGCTCCTTTTCTTTAACCACTTTAGAAGT
>NW_026571001.1:9350-25000 GCF_026225935.1 Boleophthalmus pectinirostris | reverse complement strand
GTGTCCTCAGACTGTCAGGTTGTCTGCTCTCAGAGGAAGGCTGTGCTTCTCTGGCCTCAGCTCTGAGGTCCAACCCCTCCCATCTGATAGAACTGGACCTCAGCTACAACCATCCAGGAGACACAGGAGTAAAGCTCCTGTGTGCTCTACAGGAGGACCCCCACTGCACACTGGACACTCTCAGGTATGGACCACTTTACTGTGGACACAAAGACACTTTGACTAACCGTGGACAGGATTTGACTAAGAATCATAGTGACTTAAAGTGTTTTTTCCTCTCATCACAAACATTAGAAGTGTCCATTCACCACAAAAACGAGTTGAGCTGTTGCGTCCTTCATGCTCCATGTGCTGTATGAGCCAGATACTGATGCTGAGTGTGAATGTGGCGTATTCATCATCCTCAGGCCTCACCTCAACATCGTCACACAGATTAATATAAAACCTCAGAGCTTTGACCTGCATTAAAGCTCCATATTGCACTATTTTCTGATCTCTGTTTTAATGTCGTTTCCTCATCACAAACACACCTGGACTTGTGTTTTGTTTCATTCACATGTTTAACACACAAACCTGCACATTTAGTCTGAGCTCTTCTCACAAACAGAAAACACTCTGTGATGTCATCATGTGGTGATACAGGCAGTGCTCCTCTGCGTTTTTAAATTTCACACACCTTCAGTTAAATAATCTGGATCATTTCAGTCCTGGAATTTACAATTTCTACTTAACCAAAGGTAAAACGGGCTTTTAACTGGAAATGTACCACTTAATGACATCACAAGGTGGAACAGAACATGTTGAGCTTTGGAGATGTTACAAAGTAAAGGCTCATTTCTGCTCCTCTTTCGTCCATAAACAGATCTGTGCATTCCAAGTGTAGAAACCATCTGTATTTATGGTCCAGGAGCCAGAGCCTCCAGCACGATTCTTCTGCTCCTTTTTCTTACTGTGATATTTTATGAGTCACACCTCGGGACTTTACCACTTCAGGGTCTTTTGTTTCAGCTCCATTCGGTCTCGACCCAAACCCCTTTTGTGGGCCCCTCCTTGTGTGAAATGATGTGAGTGTGTGTAAAGTGCTGCTCTCGTCACAGACAATGTCACAAAGTCTTATCCAGGGCCGGGTCGTGGGGTTAGCAGTCTAAGCAGGGACTCCCAGACTTCCTTCACCCCAGACACATCCTCCACCTCCTCCGGGGGCACCCCGAGGCATTCCCAGGCCAGCCAAGAGACATAGTCCCTCTGGCGTGTCCTGGGTCTTCCCTGGGGCCTCCTTCTAATGGAACATGCCCGGGACACCTCCAGAGGAAGACGCCCAGAAGGCATCCGGAACAGATGCCCGAGCCACCTCAACTGGCTCCTCTCAACGTGGAGGAGCAGTGGTTCTACTCTGAGTTCCTCCCGTGTGAGTGAGCTCCTCACCCTATCTCTAAGGGAGTGCACACCCACCTTGCAGAGGAAACTCATTTCAAGCGCTTGTATCCGCGATCTTGTCCTTTCGGTCATTACCCAGAGCTCATGACCTTTGGTGAGAGTAAGAATGAAGAATGACTGGTAAATCTTCACCACAACAGTCCGATATAGTGACCACATCACTGCCCATGCTGCACCAATCCACCTGTCAATCTCACGCTTCATCCTCCCCTCACTCAAGAACAAGACCCCGAGATACTTGAACTCCTCCACTTGAGGCAAGGACTCTCCACCCACCCAGAGAGGGCAAGACACCTTTTTCCGGTTGAGAACCACGGCCTCGGATTTAGAAGAGCTGATCTTCATCCCAGCTGCTTCACACTTGGCTGCAAACCACCCCAGTGCACATTACAGGTCCCTGCTTGATGGAGCCAACAGGACAATGTCTGCAAACAGCAGAGATGAAATCCTGTGGTCCTCAAACCAGACCCCCTCTGGTTTGAGGACCAGAGGTCAACCAGGAACATGAGGTCAGACACATGGAAACAGCCTTCAGGACACCAGGCCCAGCAGAGACAGCCATCACATGTGAAGACATGTTTAAAGGCCCGGCTCACACACATGGAGTCATCAGTCTGTTGTTGTCTGGTTTATTTGACACATATCAACACATTTTTGGTTCAAACTTCAGTTCTGGTTGTTTGTTTATTCACACCTCAGGCTCCTGTAAGAACCAGCCTTCTGATGCTGCCAGTTGTAATTACACATGACTTACCGTGGTCGTAGTCAACCTCCTGGCCTCCTGGCATTACACTTCACTTCCTGTTGAGGAAAGCCTTTGTCCAGTCCATCTCTGTTTGCATTTATGTGATTACATTTCACTTAAATGTGTCTGCTGTATTATCGCTGTCACAGGCCAAAGATTTAAGATGTGATCATGTTTTGTGACACTTTATTTTGTTTCCAATCCCATTTACATTATAACCAATAACTTTGATTCCCCATTGGTAGTTGTTTTCCATTCTACTAGCGCAGAGCTGCAAGAGAAAGGAGTGTGGAGGAGACACACACACAGAAGAGAAGAGACAAAGGGAGGCAAACAAAGCCAAAACAGCAGAGACAAAAAACAAACGACACGAGAAAGAACATCTGACCTCCTCCTTCTGTCCAACAACCAATGAGAACATATTTGAAGTCAACTGTGTCCCAAGAACATTTATATTAATTGTATTAGGTCCATTCTTTAAATGGATAAATAAACTGTTTTTTCATGAAATGAAACTGTCCAGGTTTAAAAGACGAGTAAAACAACACCATCCTACAGGAGAAATACAGTAACTGTTTTTGTTTTCATTAATAAAATATTTTTTTGTTCTTTACAGGTTGATTGTTGAGATTGGGAGTGAAAGGATGTATCTGAACTTGTCACTTCTGTTCTGAGTTCTTCTCTAATGAGCTCCTGTCTCCTCCTCCAGACTGAGCAGCTGTAACCTGTCAGAGAGAAGCTGTGAAGCTCTGTCCTCAGTCCTCAGCTCCCAGTCCTCTAGTCTGAGAGTCCTGGACCTCAGTCTCAACGACTTGAAGGACTCAGGGCTGAAGATGTTGTGTGTTGGACTGAAGAGTCGTCACTGTAAACTGGAACAGCTCAGGTCAGAGGGGTTCATATTCTTCACTATTATTACATAACCTGTTGGTATTTGCATTGGAAAATCCCATTTGATAAAGTCACATAAAGATATGGGACTTGTTGTTTGTCTCATTTGGGTTGAATGTTTCTAATGAATGGACTGATTCCAATAATCTGTGTCCTCAGACTGTCAGGTTGTCTGGTCTCAGAGGAAGGCTGTGCTTCTCTGGCCTCAGCTCTGAGGTCCAACCCCTCCCATCTGATAGAACTGGACCTCAGCTACAACCATCCAGGAGACACAGGAGTAAAGCTCCTGTGTGCTCTACAGGAGGACCCCCACTGCACACTGGACACTCTCAGGTATGGACCTGTGCTCACACTGTAGCTCCTGTGAAGCAGGAATTGTAGCGTAAACACTAGTGTCATAAAGAATCAGTCCATTTGAACAGATTAAACGTAAAGCCTTAATGAGCCACAGTAATGAAACATGTGTGTTCTCCTTCAGACTGGAGCCTGCAGGTTTTCATTGGTTAACAGTTTGCCCATGGAAGAGTGAGTATCAAATAAATGCAAATGCTGTTATGCTTTTTTGTTTTCAGCATTTAATACATTAAGAACACATGAAGAGTTTAGTGTCCAGTTTTATAGTTTTATTATCAGCAATAGTCCAACTCTACATCCAGGACTAAATCCAGAGCAGTTCTTGAAGCAGATCCTGAAGAGTCCAGTCTGGAGCTGTGGAACTGCACTCATGTTTCAGCTCAAACATGTACAACACTGATCTTCATTCTTCTTCTGGAGACAGTGGATTTAAACCAGTCCCCTGTTCTCCTCTGAGCTGTGCCTCTGCTGTCAGTCCTCCTCATCACCAGAACAAATGCAGATCTCACACAAACACTGGCAAAAGGACAGCAGCTGTGAACAAGCTCCTGCAACGCAGAGCCACATGTCTCAGCCCCTGTGTGCACCAAACCCCATCAGAACTACTGCTGCTGGAGCAAAGGAGGAGCACCAAACCCCATCACAACTACTGCTGCTGGAGCAACGGAGGAGCACCAAACCCCATCACAACTACTGCTGCTGGAGCAAAGGAGGAGCACCAAACCCCATCACAACTACTGCTGCTGCAGCAAAGGAGGAGCACCAAACCCCATCACAACTACTGCTGCTGGAGCAACGGAGGAGCACCAAACCCCATCACAACTACTGCTGCTGGAGCAAAGGAGGAGCACCAAACCCCATCACAACTACTGCTGCTGGAGCAAAGGAGGAGCACCAAACCCCATCACAACTACTGCTGCTGGAGCAAAGGAGGAGCACCAAACCCCATCACAACTACTGCTGCTGCAGCAAAGGAGGAGCACCAAACCCCATCACAACTACTGCTGCTGCAGCAAAGGAGGAGCACCAAACCCCATCAGAACTACTGCTGCTGGAGCAACGGAGGAGCACCAAACCCCATCAGAACTACTGCTGCTGGAGCAAAGGAGGAGCACCAAACCCCATCAGAACTACTGCTGCTGGAGCAAAGGAGGAGCACCAAACCCCATCAGAACTACTGCTGCTGGAGCAAAGGAGGAGCACCAAACCCCATCAGAACTACTGCTGCTGGAGCAAAGGAGGAGCACCAAACCCCATCAGAGGTTGGGGGTTGGAGCTCTGGAGCCACGGACACAGTCACAGCTGTTGGACTCAGCACAGGATTGTGGTCTCACATGGAGACATTTAAAGAGGGAATGATACAAAAAACGTCTTCTTTAGGTTTCTCCCACATTATAACGACATTCGTCTGTGGCCATACCGGCTTGTCAAAGTCTGATCCCATCATATATCAGAAGATAAGCAGAGGCTTGGTCTGGTCAGTACTTGGATAGAGACACTGGGAATTCCAGGACCCACAGAGGGGCGCCAGTGGCAAAAACTGTCCTTGTGTCCTTAGGCAAGACACTTCACCCACATTGCCGAGTATGAGAGATGTGTGTGTGAGAGATGGTGGTAGTGAGAGGGGCCGATGGCACAGATTGGCAGCCTTGCTTCTGTCATGCATGCAGACTGCATTCAGTCTGCCCCAGGGCAGCTGTGGCTACAGTAGAAGTTTACCATCACCACCAGTGTTGAGTGAATGAATAATGAACTGTAAAGCACTTTGGGCGTCTTGAAAGGCGCTGTATAAATACAATGATTAACAAACCTCCCTGAAGGCTCATCCATGTTTGAGTAATCTACTGATCTCTTCAGGGCCCTATTCAAACCCTCCTTACTGTTAGCAGTATGAGCCTGTACGAGGCTCCGCCCACAAGCCACATCTCCCATGCTCCCACACGACAACTCTCCATAAACACAAAAAAACATGACACAAAACTGAACACAGCAACTGGACAAACCTGATGTTTGTGCAGGAGTTTCAGTAGTGGTTGTGTGTGTTGGGATAGTGCTCTGAAGGGGGTGGGACTTAGCACAGGGAGCAAAGAGAGGGGAAACTCAGAACATAGCCCCTCTTTAAAGGAGAAAGTGTGTGTCCAGGAGCACAGAGGAGTGTAGGAATGTGTGGAGTGACGTCAGAGACTGGAGCTGCACTTTGTCACTGCAGCAACAAACTCCAGAGAAATCCAGATTTACACTGAGAATAATCTGAAGTAGACTCCAGATTTACACTGAGAATAATCTGAAATAGACTCCAGATTTACACTGAGAATAATCTGAAGTAGACTCCAGATTTACACTGAGAATAATCTGAAATAGACTCCAGATTTACACTGAGAATAATCTGAAATAGACTCCAGATTTACACTGAGAATAATCTGAAATAGACTCCAGATTTACACTGAGAATAATCTGAAATAGACTCCAGATTTACACTGAGAATAATCTGAAATAGACACCAGATTTACACTGAGAATAATCTGAAGTAGACTCCAGATTTACACTGAGAATAATCTGAAATAGACTCCAGATTTACACTGAGATTAATCTGAAATAGACTCCAGATTTACACTGAGATTAATCTGAAATAGACTCCAGATTTACACTGAGAATAATCTGAAATAGACTCCAGATTTACACTGAGAATAATCTGAAATAGACTGGTGTGGGGCTGTGAAAGGAAATGTTTTTACACTCATATAAATGTGAGACAAACAGAAGAGTGGAATGATGAGAGTGGACAGGGGACTAACTGCTGCTGTGTTGTGTCTTTTCTCCATCAGATTTCTGTGATCTCACTCTGGATCCAAACACAGCAAACAGAGAACTCAAACTGTCTGACAACAACAAGAAGGTGACACGTGTGACAGAGAAGCAGCCGTATCCAGATCATCAGGACAGATTTGACTTCAGGCCTCAGATTTTGTGTTCCACTGGTCTGAGTGGCCGCTGTTACTGGGAGGTCCAGTGGAGTGGAGGAGTTTCTATATCAGTGTCTTACAGAAGAATCAGAAGGAAAGGAGACGATTTTGACAGTTTGTTTGGATTCAATGATCAGTCCTGTAGTCTGGAGTGTTCTAAAGATGGTTTCTCTGTTCGCCATAATAACTATCGAACCCGTCTCCCTCAGCCCTGCTCCTCTTGTGGGAGAGTAGCAGTGTTTGTGGACTGTCCTGCTGGCTCTCTGTCCTTCTACACAGTCTCCTCTGACCAACTGACCCACCTCTACACCTTCAACACCACATTCACTCACACTCTGCTCCCTGGGTTTAGGCTCGTGTCTTATGGCTCCTCAGTGTCTCTGTGTGCTCCGACAGACTCACTCTCCTCGGTGTAAAACAGTCCGACATTTTTCATCTATTTTTACATCGTTGAACAAAAAAAGTGATGTTAATAGTGGAGTTTGACAGAAAAATCCTGCAGAAATGAGCCTCACTTGTGTGTGGGTGTTATATGTGTGAAATATTTGAGAAAACCCTTCTCTCTCTCTTTATTACGGAAGCCGAGAGGGGTCACAACAAACACAAACGCCGCAACAAATACAAATGCGACAACACAACAAAAAGCCACAACAAACCAAAAAAAAGCCACAACGGAAATGACCGCGGGACTCTATTTGAATGCAAACGCCGCAACAAATACAAACACCACAACACAAACGCAAATGCTGCAACACATCAAACAGCCACAAAGGAAGTTACCGCGGGACTCTATTTTCCGACGGACCGATCAAGCGGCAAGTGAAGAAGAAGAACTACAACGTGAAACGAATAATGATAAAACAATAAATTACTTATACTTACGTTTCCAACTTCTCTGTTCCTTTACTTTTGTGTTGTTGTGGCGTTTCTATTTGTTGCGGCGTTTGCATTCAAAGAGAGTCCCGCGGTCATTTCCGTTGTGGCTTTTTTTGGTGTGTTGTGGCTTTTTGTTGTGTTGTCGCATTTGTATTTGTTGAGGTGTTTGCGTTTGTTGTGACCCCTCTCGGCTTCAGTACTTTATACTTCCAAAGGTTTGTCAAGGTTGGGTTCTGTCTTCTGTCCACCAGAGGGCGCTCACATTCTGTCTGAGAATGGACCAAAATGGACCAAACAGAGAAAAACATACAGTTGCAAGAAAAAAGTATGTGAACCCTTTGGGATTACTTGGATTTCTGCAAAGATTGGGCATAAAATGTGTCCTGACCTTCTAAGTCCCAACAACAGAAAAACACATTCTGCTTTAACTAATATTGTATAAGAAATTCTATGTGTTCAGTTTTTCATTGAATACAACATGTAAAAACTCAGTGCAGGGTGGAAAAAGTCTGTGAACCTTTGATTTAATAACTGGTTGTCGGTCCTTTCGCAGCAATAACCTCAACCAAACATTTCCTGTAACTGCAGATCAGACCTGCACAACGGTCAGGAGGAATTTTGGACCATTCCTCTTCACAAAACTGTTTCACTTCAGCAATGTTTTTGGGTTGTCTGGTGTGAATTGCTCTCTTGAGGTCATGCCGCAGCATCTCATTCGGGTTGAGGTCAGGACTCTGACTGGGCCACTCCAGAAGGTGCATTTTCTTCTGTTTGAGCCATTCTGTTGTTGATTTGCTTTTATGTTTGAGGTCATTGTCCTGTTGCATCACCCGTCCTCGTTTGAGCTTCAGTTGGTGTTCAGATGGTCTTAAGTCTTGGTACAATTTAGAATTCATTTTTCCGCCAATGCCAGTAATCCCACAGGCCCTGAGGCAGCAAAGCCCCAAACCATGATGCTCCCTCCACCGTGTTTCACAGCTGGGATGAGGTTTTGATTTTGGTGCTGTGCCTTTTTTTCTCCACACATAGAGTTGTGTGTTCCTTCCAAACAACTCAGTTTTTGATTCATCTGTCCACAGTTTTGCCAGTTCTGCTGTGGAACATCCAGATGATCTTTTGCAAACTTCAGGCATGCTGCAATGTTTTTCTTTGACAGCAGTGGTGTCCTCTGTGGTGTCCTCCCATGAACTCCATTCTGGTTTCAGGTTTTACATATTGTAGATTTATCAACAAAAATCTTTGCATGTGCCAGAGATGTTTGCAAGTCTTTCGCTGACACTCTAGGATTCCTCCTCACCTCATTGAGCGTTCTGCGCTGTGCTCTTGCTGTCGTCTTTACAGGACCACCACGCCAAGGAGAGCAGCAACAGTGTTGGACTTTCTCCATTTGTAGACAATCTGTCTTACTGTAGACCAGGGGTGTCCAAACTTTTTTCATCAAGGGCCACATATCTAAACACAGAAGAAGCAGAGGGCCGATCAAGGGCTGTAGGCTGGAGCTCAATACAGTGAATAATGGAAAGATGTGCATGTTTAACAAGTTAAAATGAGCCATCTTTCTTTTACACTAAGATCTTTAAAAGCACACACTTAATGTTAAATATTAGACTTTATCAAGGTAGATTTTCAAAAAACTTGCAGTAAAAAGTAAATTTTTTATTAATGGGTCAATTCACCTGGAAGCCCGAGGGCCAAAAAAAATTTGTCTGAGGGCCGCATTTGGCCCACAGGCCATAGTTTGGACATGCCTGCTGTAGACTTATGAACATCGAGGCTTTCAGAGACACTTTTATGTCCCTTTCCAGCTTTATGTAACTCAACAATTCTTGATCAGGTCTTCTGAGAGCTCTTTTGTGCGAGGCATCGTTCACATCAGGCAGTCCTTCTAGAGAACAGCTTTCTGAAAACTACTGTGAGTTTTTATAAGACAGGGCAGCTTTAACCAACACCTGCAAACTCATCACATTCACTGGACTCCAGGTTGGCTGACTCCTGGCTCCCAGTAGCTCCAAGAGAAGTCATTAGCCCAGAGGTTCATAGACTTTTTCCACCCTGTACTGTGAGTTTTTACATGTTGTGATCAATGAAAAACTGAATAGAACAAATCATTTTTGTGCAGTATTAGTTAAAGCAGAATGTGTTTGTCTGTTGTTGTGACTTAGATGAAGATCAGGACACATTTTATGTCCAATTTATGCAGAAATCCAAGTAATCCCAAAGGGTTCCCATACTTTTTCATGCAACTGTAACAACAGCAATCAACAGATACATAAAGACATTTTTTTTACATCACTCATCACAAATAGAATCTCCAGATAAAAATATACATCGATAATTCATGAAAGCAATAATGTGCTTCTGCCAGACTCTTCTAATCGTACGTCACATGACTCCAGATACAAAAGAAATATGTTCTTGTTTACATTCAGATGACAAATTCACTTCAGTTCCTTCTTCTGCACATTCTAATCATTTCTTTATATCTTCCTTTCAACATTTTCAGATTTGGGCATTTTTTGAGCTCATCACTCAGAGTTCCAGATTTTGACCCACAAACTGAAACACAAAAACTTTTCTTGTTGTTCGGACTCTGGACATTTTAAAGAGACGCATTCCCCTTAAATGACAAGAACTTTCTCTTTCAATCAGTTTTTTGTGAATATGTTTTGGTCATTCTTTCCTTTTTGCCTTGTACATTATTTTGGCGCTCTGGAAGTTGATCAGTTTAAGTCTGAACATGTTTGAAGTGATAAAAAGCTGCTTGGTTGTGCTCATAAAACCCAACGTTATGAATTATTCCTCGTGCTCTTTTCTGTCATACGAAAAGTGCTTCCAATATTGTTTTAGAATTATTAGCCCAGATCTCAGCACAGAATGTCAAATATGGTGCAATTAAAGAACAATCAAGTGTCTGTAGATCTTTGTCCACTAAATATTTGGCCTTACCTTATACTGCCATGTTTTGGGATATTTGATTCTGTATATATTGTATGTGTTCTTTCCAATGACGTTTTTCATCAGTAATAACACCTCGCCCTATAAAGTCTGACACATGAAATAATAGACACAACATTCTGATTCTTTGATATTTAACTCTTTATTGGACCTTTGAACAAAATGTAAAAAAAAAAAAAAAAAAGATAACTTTGACCATTTTCTAAATACCTAGAACACAGAACCTCGAGCTCCAGGTGAATGACACAGATCATATTGAGCACAAAGCCCAAACTAACATGAAGGAAATTGATCCAGATAATCACATTCCTCAGAGTACAAAGAATCATTGTTTATATTTCACAGAGGACACATTTAATAAAGAATTTATACTGTACCAAAAAATATCTTGAGTTCATTTTAACAGTAGGAGTTTATAGTCCAATTTCAAATGCATTAAAGATGATCTGAATCAATTCAAATTAGGGGTGTCAAATTATCACGTAAATTGTGATGAATTAATTACAGTCATATTTAGTGCGTTATGTTTTTTAATCGCATTAATCTCATTTTTAATCTCTAACTTTACCGTTTCTGTATGCGAGTTGCCTTATTATAAAACCTGTTTTCATGTGTTGTTGGAACGCAGTCCTGCACTGTGCAGTCCTGCTCCGCTCGCTCCCTCAAAGAATTGGAATTTCCATTCCCGTTCTCGCCGCATCTGCGATAAACCTGCACACATATGATCTCTGCAAACATCGTGACACACACACAGAACAGACTCACCTTCAGCAGAACATCCTCTGTCACAGAGAGAACATCTCTATTCCACTGAATCATGTCCTTCAGTCCGATAGGAGCTGAACCACATCAGTGCACAAAAGTGTTTTGTTTTTTTTTTTTTCCTTCTGTCTTACTTTATGCAAATTAGCCATGCAGTTTTAAGTTTTGTTTCTGTGAGACTTGTGCAAAGCTGCATTAAACACATTATAATGTCCAATGGGCTGATGTGGCTCTAGAGTGGTGATGTTTATATGTTGTAAAGTTGAGTTTATTTATGCAGATTAGTAACAGTAATAATAATGATGATAATTTTAATATAAAAACGTTAATGATTCATTGAAAATCGATCGTTAATTCTCCAGACGATTGATTAATAAAATTTCATCGAATGCCCATCCCTAATGGAGACGTTCACTTTCTTAATCTCTATCAAACATGGAGAAGCGGAAAGGAATTGTCTAACACGTGTGCAAGATTAGACCACGTCTGCAAGTGTAGGCTGCTTAAAATGTTTTTATTAATGCTAAAATAAAATATCCAGCACAAATGATGTATGATAGGCAAACATGAATCATTTGTATATTTTACTTTACACTTATATTTAGTTTGTGGGAGTGTAGTTTATCATCCCACCCTCCCGCTCCGTGCACACACACAGTTAAAGTTTGACAAAAGAACACAGCGGAATGTCAACAACTGCATGTGTTAAAGTTTGTTAAACAATAAATGACTTTATAATGTCACTTTTTTTTTGTTCTCTATCAGTCTTTTGATCTGCCACAATAATGTAATAATGAATTTAAATGAAAATACCTCAAGTTAAGGCTTTTCTCAGCAATTTATATATGAGATAAAACAAAAAAAAAAAGAGATTAAGTAGATTAATCAAATACAGATCATAATTAATTAATCTCTCAATTATTTAAATCGCTTGACAGCACTAATTCAAATCACCTTTAACATAATTCAGTCTCAGAGACGTGGATAAATGGGGCTAAAGGGACAGAGTTAAATTTGAAGGATTATAAAATGTTTTGTACAAAGAGAGAGCGTAAGAGAGGAGGCGGTGTGGCTTTATATATTGATACAAACATCAAGTGTTGTATTGTAGAAAGTTTGTCTCTGGCAGTGGATGATATTTTTGAATGTTTAACTGTAGAAATGACAGTGCAAAAATGAAAAAACAGAATTGTAAGCTGTGTTTACAGGACACCAGGATCAGACATGGTCTTATTTAGTGAACAGATGGAAAAGTGATTTAGTAATAAAACGACCAAGGACGTTTTAATCTGTGGAGATGACAATATTGATTTGTTCAATGCAGAAAAAAGAAAAAAAAAAAAACATCAATTCACTGAGGAATTTATCAATACAATGTTTGCCATGGGCTTGGATCCATGAATTACAAGAGCAATTAGAAGAACAACACACAGTGCCACCTCAACAGATCATATATTCTGTCATATTTTGGGCAGTAACATCATTGGTGGTCTATTACTAAATGACACCAGCGATCATTTACCAGTCTTCATGGTGTGTGACGTCAAGTGGAAAATAACCAAAGATGTTCATAGAGAAACAGAACAATCAATAATGGCTCTGAAGCAAGATTTAGCAATGCATAAGTGGGAATCTATTGATGAAGAGTGTGATGGAAACACAGCTTACAACTCCTTTCTACACAGATTTCTTTCCTTTATGATAAGAATTGTCCTATTAGAAAGTGTCGAGTAAAGGAGGACAAAAAAACTCCATGGAAAACAAAAGGACCATTGTCAAGTCTTTAATTAAGGAATGCAGGTCCAACTTGAAAAACCAGGAAAACAGACACAAGACTCAACTCAACTTGAAGATTTTTATTAAAATTGTTCAGTTCTTTTAGTAGTAGTAGTAGTAGTAGTAGTAGTAGTAGTAGTAGTAGTATCTGTAGTAGTAGCTGCAGCAGTAGCAGTAGCAGGTCGAAAACAAATATACGTAATAATTAAATTAAATTTACATATTACAATTTCATTAGTAATATAATATATTTGTATTTTAATATACTTCAATTATAATATTTATTATTCATACATGATATGTATTATAATATTAGTTGTAATATTTATTTATAATATTTATTAATATACATTTTACACATGAACATAAATAGCTAAAATTTTAACCAATGTATAATTTTACCTATATGTATATTATATATATTTTAAAAAAAATAAAATAAATAAGTGAATAAATGTAACATTTTTATTATTTTAAGACAAAAATTAATAAATACTTTTAAAATGGCTAAATATATATTTTTCAAATTAGTGCTACTTTAACTTAGATTTTACACCATTTACCTTAAATCTGATTTTTTACTTTATATTTAAATAATCAAATGCCAATTATCAAATGATTTAGTTATTCAATTTAGCTGTATTTAACATTTTCAAAACTTAACTTTACTAATCTAATTTCATAAAATAAATCAGTCATTTGTATTTAAATTTAACCTAGGCTTATCATTATACTTAAATTAAATAGAATAATTATTTTACATGTAAATTAAAGAGATTATTTCTATATGGGTTTTACCACCATTTTACTTACCATTTAAACTTAAAAAAAATAATTTTACAGGTAAATGTCCTCACCGGTGTCTCTGTGTTTTCCTTCACATGCCTTGGTTTGGTTTGGTTTGTGTTTGTTCACCTGGGCCTGAGGAAATGATTTCAGAGACTCACCTGCTCACCTGTGTGTTCTGCTGCCACCTACTGGACACACTCAAAATAACCTCATCAACTCATCAAAAAGGGGAGGAGAGGAGAAGAGGTGAGAGGAGAGAGGCTCAGGAGTGGAGGTGAAGACTTGGAGCAGAGGGGCTGGGCTTTTTCACTTGACAGCGATCAAACGCAAGCAAAAAGAACAATGACTTGTACAAGCAGTTTGTTAAGTACAGAAGGAAAGAGGCAGAGGTAAAGAATAAAACATATGTGACCGAGGTTTAACTGACAGGTTCAGTACAGAAAAGGATGAAGTGATGATAAAAAGAGACACACACATCTACATTATCAATAAATGATTATTAACCACCAGTTAAGAAAATAATTATTGTCATATGTTCTAGAAATAGGATCGAGCTAAAAGGACAAATTAAATCACAATTTAGGAAATACTGATTATTATCTATAAATCATAAACTGGATAAAAGGGGTCGACTTCCCAAAGAGAAAGACAAAATGTTAAAAATACTCTCACACACACACACACACGCACACACGCACACGCACACACACACACACACACACACGCGCGCGCGCGCACACACACACGCGCACACACACGCACACACACACGCACACACACACACCGCGCGCGCACACACACGCACACACACACACACACACACACGCGCGCGCGCGCACACACACGCGCACACACACACGCACACACACACACACGCGCGCGCACACACACGCACACACACACACACACATGCGCGCGCGCACACACACACACACACACACACACACGCACACACACACACGCACACACACACACACACGCACACACACACACACACACACACACACACTCAGGAGTCTCTGTCTGTTCTAGTTCTGTTGTTTCTTTACCTGTGAGACTCAATAAATTCTTCTGACTTTACATTTCAGATTCATGGTCGTCTTTGACACTTCCACCAGAAATGAACACTCTTACAGAGTTCATTTGTAAAAACACATGTGTCTGTTTTGATCAACTGTAACAAAGTTTATGATATGATCTTCTACACACATGGTTCAGAACAGAAGAGCTGAGGAGAAGTTTCACTCAAGGAACAATGGAAAAAAAAACAATTTGGCTTTTTTTTTTTTTTTTTTTTCAAATAACACATGCTTTTGCTGTTCAAATCTTTGCTTGAACAGGAAACATAGTATTATTTCTTTTTTTGTTTTTTTCAAAACTCCTCCTGGTCTCACCTGGTTTGTTGGATCTGAGAGAAAACTTCTTCTTGTTTTCTCCATCAGTCACTTCACATTTGAACAGATCCACGTCTTTGTAAAGGAAATGTGATTTTGGAAGTGGAACAGTGAGGACTCCTTCAAAGTTTGTTGTGGTTAATTGTGGATCATTGACGTTGTTGCCATTAAACAGCCATTTTGTTTTGACACCACAGAAAGAGGAGGACACTTTACATCTTAACTGAACAATTTCCTCATGTTTCTCTTTAGTCACTGTGAAAAACAAGACACTTGAGTCAATCTGTGTGACTGTGGCAGAGTGGTTATCCTGTCTCCTCCTCTCAGTGAGGAGGTTGTGGGTTAGACTCCTGATCTAATAACAAAATACTCACATGAGACCACAGACAGAGACACAGGAGCATCAGGAGACAGGAGACGTCCTGATTGGTCGTATTGTTGACAGTAGAAGAGTCCAGCGTCCTGAGGATGGACATTTTGAATCTCCAGACTCTGGGACACTGGAGCTAACCCATTACACTTGGAAGGATTTCCAAGTCTAATGAGTTCTTGAGCTTCTTTAGTTTCAGTCGAGTTAAAAATCCATGTGGTTCCATCACATTTTCTTTGTCTCTCTCTTACATTGTTACAGGACAAAGTGACACTTCTTCCCTCTTCCACAAACTCAGATAGAACTGAGGCTGATTCTGTGGAACAGAATTAAAGTTTGGT
>NW_026571001.1:2500-8698 GCF_026225935.1 Boleophthalmus pectinirostris | reverse complement strand
ATAAGACTTTTACTTTCTCCTGGTTTGTCGGCCGAGTAAAAAGTCCATGTGGTTCCAGCACATTCTCTTTGTCTCTCTCTTACATCCCCACAGGACAAAGTGACACTTTGTCCCTCTTCCACAAACTCAGATGGAGTTGAGGCTGATTCTGTGGAAGAGAAATCATAAAAGAAAGAAAAGTTTGGTTATATTACAGAGATTGAACCAGCAACCTTGAGCAAGAGAAGATGGAGCTGTCTCAACATCTCAGATCAAATACCGTCAATTCTGGACTATAAGCTGCTACTTTTTTCTCACACTCTGAACCCTGTGGTAAATAAAACGATGCAGTGAATATATGGACAGATTCTTTGTTGCACATTGTCCATTCATAGAAACAGTCTGTGGTTTGGTAACACAGCAGATACACACAGCCTGAGTGCAGAAAACACCACTGTCTGTGCAGTAACACATGGATCTAGAGTTCACATGAAGTTGCTACACGAGCTCGTGATATTGTCAACACACTCAAATAGTTTATCACCGTGTGATCAAATAAGTTCTGATGTTAAATGAACATTAGTGAGTGTGATACGTTTTACCCGTGTGTGTAAATGACGAGAAGAAACGTCTCAAACTTCAGTAGCCGAACATCCACTCACACCTGACTGACACAACTAACCCCGCCCCCGAGAGACTCTGAAATCTGCTGAAATCCTCCAAGACACTGACATGACACAGACAGAACAGAGACTCTTTCTGCAGGAGACATGTGCAGTAGAGCACAGGGAGAGACGGGGTGATGCACCGAGGAAGATTCTAGTTTGATTGTGTTTTGAACAGTTATTTTACGCTTCATACACAAACCCTCCTCATGAAAACACAGGAAGAAATGCAGATGATGCATCTTCTAAATTAAAGACGACTGATGTGACTGTGGAAGAAGGAAACAGCTGCTGCACGTGAACTCAGCATCAGTGAGTCGATGGTGAGATTTTGCCGACGGCAGCGTGACGAACTGACTCAACACAAAAGACGACAAAAACTTTCAGAGGGAAAAAGCGACGGACAACTTAAACGCTCTTGAAGAGTGAACTGCGGTTATATTCAGTGCGCTCATAGTCCGAAAAATACGGTTTTCATATTCCAGAAATTCAACTTGTTCATCTCTCTTGCGCTATTGCGATGCTGCCTTTGGTCTTGGGCAAAAATCACATGTTAGTGCTGGTAGATCATAGCAGGTACAGACGAATTTCTCTGCACTGTTATTTTTAGTATTAACATCAGTCATTTTAATACCATGATGTAAGACTCTTTTTTAAATAAATAAAACATGTGGAAGAAAATATCGACCTGCAGATTGTTCCACAGTAGAACATTAAACAGATGCCACCAGGTCAAGTCACAGGTTAGATTGGTTTAGAAAATTAACTACTCTTTTTTTTTTTTTTTTTTTCTGTGTCAATTCTTTGTTTGTGGAACCTAAAAGTCTTTAGTCAAACTGAAGTGAGAGCAAAGGACAAATTCAGTGCTGTCAAACTGGACAAACGTTTTTTCGATCAAAAACCTTTGTCCATTTGACAGAATTGAATTTCTTCTTTGCTGTGGATCCTGGACGACTGAAGGAGATTTCACAAACATCTGGAGAAAACTAAAGTGATGTTTCCTCACACTGACTCCTCCTCCTGGTCTCACCTGGTTTGTTGCATCTGAGAGAAAACTCCTTCTTGTTTTCTCCATCAGTCACTTCACATTTGAACAGATCCACGTCTTTGTAAAGAAATGTATGGAAGTGACGAGGACTCCTTTGAGTTTTTGTAATTGTGATATTGATTCTTTCCATTAAACAGCCATTTTTTTTGACACAGACAGAGGGACACACTTAACTCAGTTCTTCTCCCCTGTCCATTAGTCACTGTGAAAAAACAACACTTAGTAATCTGTGTGACTGTGGCAATGGTTATCCGTTCCTCCTCCAGTGAGGTGTGGGTTAGACTCTGATCTAAAAAAATACTCACATGAGACCACAGAAAACACAGAAGTAAAGACAAATCCGGTTGTGTATTGTGACAGTAGAAGTTCCAGCACCTAGGATGACATTTTGAATCTCCAACCACGTTTTGTGTCACTCTGAGTCATTTGACAGATTCCTGGACTGGAGCTGATCTTCCGTTAATAATTTTTGTATTTTTTTTTCGCGGTAAAAAGTCATGTGGTTCCGCACATTTCTTGTCTCTCTTTACTCCCACAGGACAAGTCCACTTTGTCCCTCTTCCACAAACTGATGTTGATCTGCTGCTGATTCTGTGGAAGAGAAATCATAAAAGAAAGAAAAGTTTGGTTTTATTACAGAGATTGAACCAGCAACCTTGAGCAAGAGAAGATGGAGCTGTCTCAACATCTCAGATCAAATATTCAGATTCCAGAAATTCAACTGTTCAAGAGGAAACAGTTGGTAGAGACAGCTGCTGGTTCAATCCCCATTTGCTCTATTGCAGACTGCTGCCTTTGTGTCCTTGGGCAAAACACATCACATGTTAGTGCTGGTAGATCAGTAGCAGGTACAGACTGAATGTTCTCTGCACTGTTATTTCTTAGTATTTTAATATTAGTCTGTGTTATTTAAATCACACATGAATGTAAGACTCTTTTTTTACTAAATAAAAATGTGAAAGAAAATGTTTACTTGCAGAATGTTCCACAGTAGAACATTAAACAGATGCCACCAGGTCAAGTTACAGATTAGATCTGTGGAGAGGCGACTCTGCTCACAGTACAAATGCAGTTTTGAAGGTTTCAGTGGTGAATGTAATGAATTAAATGTAAGATTCACGACCTGTGTGATGTTTTCATGTATTGGAGCAGAAGCAGCATCTTTCCCCAGTACACACATGTTGGATAAGCAGCTTTTGAGCTCACAATAAGTCTGCTGTGTCCTGTTTGCATTAGGGCCTGACCGATATATCGGTTGGTCTATATATTGTCATTGGTCCAAATCTAAGCGATATGCACCAATAGTCCACGTGGACATGTTCTAGCTGCTTCTAAAGCTTGGACTCTCTCTATTCCAGCCATTGAATCCAATGGACAGACAGATCCATGTCCTGATCTGTGCTGCTGCATCAGTATTTGTCTCTCGAGTGGTTTGGAGCTGAGTGCAGTCCCAGAGTCACATGCTCCTGTTTCCACCAGTGTGCTCTGCTGCTCTCACCAGTCATGTGTGTGACAGAGGCAGCGCTGCATTTCACACACTCTCAACTCAAACACTAACTCCACTCATAAAAGTTCACTTTAGTCAAGATCTCACAGCAACAAAAGAAGTTTGATTTATATGAGTGTGAAGAAGAGAGAAACTGTGACCATAGACACACACACACACACACACACACACACACACACACACACACACACACACTGCTGCACTCTCGTCTTTTTCCAGACCATGGTTTTGAGTGTGGATTCAAACAAACACTTGACTCTATCTCAGTGTTTAAATGTGTTTCATTTTGATGCTTCTTTTCTTGGTTCGTGTTTCGATACAGAAGAGGTGGCAAAGCACTCTCGCCTCACAGCCAGAAGGTCCTGGCTTTGATTCTGGGATGGTGCAGGGCTTTTCTGTGTGGAGTTTGCATGTTCTGCCTGTGTCTGTGTATGTTTCCTCCTTGTTCTGCACTTTCACTTTCCATTAAAAACCTGTACAATCGAGTCTCCTGTGGGGCAGGACTCCTCTGAAAAAGAGATTCTTCATGTGAGCGGGACTCTCCTGTTTAAATCAACCACTCCATGTAAACATATCCAGTTTGCTGTAGGCGACTGTAACTCTGCACATACAGTGTGTCTGTACATGTGACTGGACCTGCACTGAAATGGAAATGAGCTGATAGTTCACACATGGGAATGGTCTGCATTTACACATACAATCAATGACTGGTGCACACAGACTGACTGCTCTTATATAGTTACTTGAGTGTTTGGCTCGTGTGTTGAAAAGAGTGTTCTTCAAAAATACTATTAGGCCCATCTACTGTCTTTAAATGTGACTGTAAAGAGGCACGATCAATGGAAATGTAGCCTCAATAAACCCAACTTCAAATCTAATAGAACCAAACCGAAGTTTGCATTCTAAAGCTTTTCATTGAGTAACACCAAGTGCACAGTTAGCATGCTAGTTGTTATTAAGGTTACAGTGAGTATAAAACTTCCCTCTGGTGTGTGACAGTTGAGAAGTGCACTTCTAAACTGAATCATTAGGACGCTGTGAATGCAGAAGGTAAGTGAGGAAACTGTTTCAAATGAACTCGTTCAGTTTTTCTGTTTTTCATGTGTTTGGGTAAAAACATTCAGTAAACTCATGTCCAACTCCTTAAAGCTCCACAGCACCAGTGAACACAAGATGGATCAGTTTAAAGTGTCTCTGTGGAACATTCCAGACAAACAAATAACATCTAGAGCAGACATGTCCAACTCATTTTGGTCCGAGGGCCGTATCCAACCTACTTTGATCCCAAAGGGGCCAGAAAAAAAAAAAAAAAAAGCATATAAACCCCAAAAATAGCAATTAAATATTCAAATATTTGTGCAGAGAAATGCAAATCTATTACAGAAATCTTTTTAATTGACGGACTCTTTCTTTTACAAAATATTATAATATTATGAACAACCTGAAACTTTAAGAAAAATGCAATTTCAACACAATGTTTGAACATGAACTTGTTTGCAAATAGGAATAAGTCCATTTTTCTTGGAAAATCCTGCACTCGGCTCCACTTTTCTCATGTTGGACATTTTTCTGATGAGGGTGTCACGGTCAACAGTCAAAACGATCGTTTAAGAGCGTTTGGAAAGAGACAAGTCTTCATTTGTGCTGCTCTGGTGGGAGGGGCCACGTACAGAGACACTGGAGACGCTGCTGTGCTCAGCACCACAGGAAATTACCAATATTTTTATAGAAAATATAATTAAAATATTTTAGTAGAAAATCAGGGTCAGATTAAAGGTCTTGGAGGGCCGGATCCGGCCCCCGGGCCGTATGTTTGACACTCCTGATCTAGAGCCTGAGTCTCCAAAGACGACCCCACCCTAATTTAGTTTTGCTACTTCAGACGCTTCCGACATGAATCACAGTGACACTTCCTCATCAACTTTAGATAGAATCACTAATACAGACTGTTGTGCATCTTGGTGCACAGTCGTCAGTCAGGGTTGTGCTCTTTGTCAAACTAAACTTCCATTAAACAACATTTCTCCACTGTTTCTAATGTTCTACTAATGTTTCTAATGTTCTGTTCTACTGTTCTAATGTTCTACTGTTCTACTGTTCTATTCTGTTCTAATGTTCTACTGTTCTAATGTTCTACTGTTCTAACTGTTCTACTTCTAAATGTTCTAATGTTCCACTGTTCTAATGTTCTCTGTTCTATGTTCTAATGTTCTCCACTGTTCTCTGTCTCTGTTCTAATGTTCTACTGTTCTAACTGTTCACTGTTCAAATGTTTCTACTGTTCTAATGTTCTGCTGTTCTAATGTTCTACTGTTCTACTGTTCTACTGTTCCTGCTGTTCTACTGTTCTAATGTTCTACTGTCTCCTGCTGTTCTACTGTTCTACTGTTCTATGTTCTACTGTTCTACTGTTCTACTGTTCTAATGTTCTGTTCTAATGTTCTAATGTTCTACTGTTCTGCTGTTCTCTGTCTACTGTTCTAATGTTCTATGTTCTATGTTCTACTGTTCTAATGTTCCTGGAGTTGTGTTTTGTTTCAGTAATTTCACCTTTTAAATATTCAGCACAAATATTTTCAAGCTCTCAAATTCAACAGTCAAAAGTGTTAAAATTCAGAGTGTTAAAATTCTGGGTATAATATTCAATGTGTAAAATTGAGTGTAAAAAATCAGTGTTTAGAAAATTTTGAAATTTAGAGTGTTAAAAGATCTGTAAAAGTTAGAGTGTAAAAAATCAGGGTGTAAAAATTCAGAGAAATAAGAATTACAGTGTTAAAATTGAGTGTAAAAAATCTTCGTAAAATTTAGAGTGTTAAAATTCTGTATGTAAAAATTCATAGTGTAAACATGTAAAATTCAGAGTGTTAAAATTCAGAGTGTAAAAATTCAGAGTGTAATATTCAGTGTGTAAAATGTAGAGTGTTAAAATTGAAAATGTAACAAATCTGGGTGTAATATTCAGAGTGTAAAAAAATCTGTGTAAGATTTAGAGTGTAAAA
>NW_026571000.1:0-25000 GCF_026225935.1 Boleophthalmus pectinirostris | reverse complement strand
CACCCCCACAGCCGCAAAGGGGGTCTCATTGGACTTGCAGCCTGCTCCATAGCTCTCGGTAAGGACTCGGGACTGTATCTGAAGGAACTCATCGAGCCTGTACTCACGTGTTTCAATGACTCGGATAGTCGCCTACGCTACTATGCATGTGAGGCTCTCTATAATATTGTCAAAGTTGCCCGAGGAGCTGTACTTCCTCATTTCAACCTGCTTTTTGACGGCCTAAGTAAACTTGCGGCCGACCCAGATCCTAATGTGAAAAGTGGATCAGAACTACTGGACCGACTGCTTAAAGACATAGTGACTGAAAGTAACAAGTTTGATCTCGTGGCGTTTGTCCCGTTGCTGAGAGAGAGAATCTACTCAAACAATCAATATGCCAGGCAATTTATAATTTCCTGGATTCAAGTCTTGGAATGTGTGCCAGACATTCACCTTCTGGATTACCTTCCTGAAATCCTGGATGGGCTGTTCCAGATTTTGGGAGACAATAGCAAAGAGATTCGTCGGACATGTGAGGTGGTGTTGGGGGAATTTCTTAAGGAGATTAAAAAGACTCCCTCCAGTGTGAAGTTTGCAGAAATGGCCAACATCCTTGTGATCCATTGCCAAGTCGCAGATGAGAGCAAACTTACCAACGACCTGATTCAGCTGACTGCTATGACCTGGATGAGAGAGTTCATCCAATTGGCAGGTCGAGTAATGCTCCCTTACTCCTCTGGTATTTTGACAGCAGTTTTGCCTTGTCTCTCATATGACGACAGAAAAAAGAACACAAAAGAAGCTGCCAGTTCCTGCAATCATAGTCTGATGAAACTTGTGACCCCTGAGGATGATGATGATGAGGAAGAGGAGGTGAAAAGTGAAAGCACAGGTTCGCCGTCTCGAGAGGAGCCCAAAGTGCAGTCAGATGGGAGTGACATGTTAAATGCCTCACAGGAGTCTGTTGGTTTTAGCAACATTAGCTTCTTTACCCCAGCTAGCACAGACCGACCTCAGGTGACCCTTGACCTGGATGGTATTGTTCAGGTGCTTGACCGCCACCTCCACGACTCTTCCACGGGCATGATGACACGCATAGCAGTTCTAAAATGGCTCTACCACCTCTACATCAAGACACCTCGCAAAATGTTTCGTCACACCGACAGTCTTTTCCCTATGCTCCTCAAAACTCTCTCCGATGAGTCTGATGAGGTCATTTTGAAAGACCTGGAAGTTTTGGCTGAGATTGCCTCATCTCCTGCAGGGCAGACAGATCTGACAGGGTCATGTGACAATACTGACAACAAACTGGAGTTAAAGGTTCCTGACAAGTCCGGACAGCATCCAAGTGCAAAAGCAATTGATTCATCCCCTTCTACTCCAAGTATGAACTCTTATTTCTACAAGTTCATGATCAACCTGCTTAAACGCTTCAGCTTGGAGAGGAAACTATTGGAAAACAGAGGGGCATTTATTATCAGGCAGCTCTGCTTGTTACTTCACGCAGAGAACATCTTTCACTCAATGGCTGACATATTGCTCAAAGAAGAAGACCTCAAATTTGCCTCCACCATGGTCCAAACCCTGAATACCATTCTGCTCACTTCTGCCGAGCTCTTTCAGTTGAGGAATCAGCTCAAGGACTTGCGTACCCCAGAGAGCTGCGCCTTGTTCTGCTGCCTATATCGATCCTGGTGCCACAACCCTGTTGCCACAGTATCGCTTTGCTTCCTTACACAAAACTATAAACGTGCCTATGATCTTATTCAGAAATTTGGAGATCTAGAAGTGACTGTAGACTTTCTCATGGAGGTAGACAAACTTGTGCAGCTCATAGAAAGCCCCATCTTTACCTACCTGCGTCTTCAGCTGTTGGATGTGGAGAATAATCCGTATCTAATAAAGGCACTGTATGGTCTGCTGATGTTGCTGCCTCAAAGCCAGGCCTTCCAGCTTCTGTCTCATCGCTTGAGGTGTGTTCCAAACCCAGAGCTGATGCGTACTGTGGATGAATCCAAGTACATGGACTCTAAACAGCAGGTGGCATCTAAACGTGCTTCTCATATTCAGATCGACTACAACGAGCTGCTGCAGCATTTCGACCGTGTCCAGAGCAAACACCTGGAGGTCAGACACCAGCGCTCAGGACGGGCCAATGAGCACTCTGACAGAAAGATTATTTAAATATATATGCCAGGTATATGTAAATCTATATGTGAAGGAAAAAAACACAAACATTCCAGTGTGGAAAGTGTATTGTAATTATTGGATTCTAATAAAACCAAATTGTAATTATCATATTCATTGTACATTTACAAATTGTCTAATAAAGTGTGTCATGTGAGATTTTAATTATGAAAGCATCTCTTTAGTGTTAACAAAATGTAAAAAAAAAAAAAAAAAGCGATTATTGTTCACATTAAATTCCTTTTGTTTTTTTTCTGTTTGCTTTTTTTTGTTTGTTTTTAAATTTCACAGTATTTGCACTGGTCACACAATTGAGTACTGTATCTGAATTCTTTTCCTTGCATGAGTCACTGTTACAGCACTGTCAGGGTGTGACCAGCTGACCAAACCACATGCTCTTATTGCCTTATTTGAGATCAGATGCTGTTTTAATCACGTTACACTTTTGGTGCAGCTACATGTGGCATTTCACTTCAATTTCGCTTCTTTAACATTCTTTAGTTGAACTGCACACC
This sequence comes from Boleophthalmus pectinirostris, assembly GCF_026225935.1. NCBI lineage: Eukaryota > Metazoa > Chordata > Actinopteri > Gobiiformes > Gobiidae > Boleophthalmus > Boleophthalmus pectinirostris. The sequence goes on along the minus strand of NW_026571000.1, from coordinate 22,316 downwards.
TTTGGTGTAATGATTTTGCATTCAGGAGATTATTTGCACTGTCATTGTTTAAAAAAAAAAACTAATAAAGTGTAATAATCAAAATCTACACTGATTGCTCCTCTTTTGAATTTTGGATAAAAAAATGCATATATTTTATTGAATAAGTTCTATATAATATTAAGAGGTCTCTATATTTTCATGCCTGGAAAATACTGTTTAATCAGAAGATGTAAAACCTCTGTCAGTTGAATATCCCTTATAACACATTTGGAAACAGCTGTACTGAAAGGGAGTGCTGGTCACAGACTAAATTACATCATGCTTTGTGCATTTGCATGTGCTCATTTGGATACTCCAGTCCTTGTGTTTTAATGGTCGGTCATATGGTCATATGATCTGGCCCTCTCTCTGCTCTTGAACACATAGTACATAGTGTACACATAGCATGTGTCAAACCAGGGAGACCATCAGAACTGCACACAACAGAAGTTTCACAGATGGAGGCCGATGTATCATACGAGGCTGTAGAGGAGTCTTTTTGCGCTGTTTGTGAGGAAATCTTTTTGGCTCCACTTGTCCTGAGCTGCATCTATTGTGAACGTAGCTTTTGTAACTATTGTTTGGAACTATTTTGGATTGAATATGGCACCAAAGAATGCCCCCTCTGTTTTAAAGATAATTATGGACTTCCCCATAAACCATGCCTGGTTCATGCAGAGAGATTGTCTCTTCTGTGTGTAACTGAGCTGGAGCCTTTGTGTCATGCCTGCCGCTCCACCAGCCTCCACATGGGTCACACTGTGTTCCTTATAAAAGAGGCATTCAAGGACCATAAGGTAAGCATAAGAACACCTGGTCAAGTTTCAAATATCATTCATATTTTAAGCCTTTTGTTTCTAAAAGTAGAACTAAATCCTCAGGACTGTCGCAACAAAAACACATTTAGACACATCCAAATATATCACATTTGTTACGGCTCACAGGCTTAGTAGAGTATGCACAGAAGCCAGCTCATTATCTCTGTATTTGGTCTGTCTGGGTGATGTATGTTCATTCATATGCACAGGTGCGACCAGGGCCGCAGACATGCTTTGAATCAAAAAAAGAAAAATACAGATTGCAGTAATACAAAGTCAAACACGTGCCAATTATTTGTTTGTAAGGAGGTTAATGTTGACTCTGGTTGCTGACTGTAATGGCTCTTGACACTGGCAAGGCTACAAATCAAATTTACTCTTTGGCACATAAGCAATATGTGCACTGAGTCGGTAGGACATGGCCTTCTACGAGGTTGACCGAAGGGAAGCCTTTGGTTCTAACTTATTTACTGCTGTTGTTGAGGAGCAAAGTGAGCTAAATTTAGATAAGCTAGAAATTAAACTCCCGCTGGTTCTAAGACAAACTGCAAATCCAAGCTGCGTGATGCAGGGCAGACCTTATGAAAAAGCTGAAGCAGCACAGGTCCATTTTTTTCTGAAGGGAGGATCATATTCCATCTCACCCTATTTTTGGTGTTGCACAGAGTAGCACCCAAAATAAAAAGTCTAAGTAAGGTCAGCTAAGTGGGATTAATACAGGTATTTTAAATGATAAGTGATAATGCATCTTTGTAAAGGACAGGTTATGAAAATCAATTTTGCAAACATAAAATCATGTAGTACTATATTAGTGTATATATACATATTATTTCACATAGCCAGAATTAAAAATGTTCAACTACTGTTAAACCTAAAAATAAACATAATGCATGTATTGTTCACCCACATGGCTTGAGTCCAAGTCAGATTCTTCTATTTTTGCCCTGACGCCGGGTCTTATCTGGGATATTGTTTCTATGTAAATGCTTTAATTACAGAGTGACAGGTCATTTCAACACTCTTCTCAAATATCATAGAGCAGGCCACAGCTTAGGGTCAGACAAAAGAGAGTAGGGGACAAATGTGTCACCTGTTTTTTGTAACTTTTCAGATCTGATATGGCCCTATATACCTCTCAAAGCTTATTTTATTGTTATGCAGGAGTGTTTATTTGTGAATGAGCAATGTGCATTCTCAAACCAGCAGTGCATAACAGGGGATATGCCTTTGGGAGTGGCGGAATTAACACTTAAAGCTGGGGTTAAGATGAGGTAGCTTGTCATAAGCGTGGGAGGGGCGGGGACAGAGCTGGTTGACACTACGAAGCCCCCTTGGGGAATACTAAAGAATGGCCACCAGACATGCCTATCAAGAGGACGACCTTTGCTGTACTGTTTGTGGACTCATTCTCAGTCAGCCAGTAGTGCTCACTTGCAAACACAGATTCTGTAAAGTGTGCCTGAAGGACAGCTTTGAGAGCCAAGGCGGAAGGGATTCACACTACTGTCCACTGTGTTGGCACCGCTCATCTATGGATCAGATAGTGGTGAGCAGTGTTTTGGAAAAGACCTGTGAGAGGCTTAAGGACGAAAGGCGACAAGGTGATCCAAACGCGTGTAAAGAACATGGGGAGAAACTCAGTCTGTTCTGTGTGGAGGACCTCCAGCCCATTTGTGGCCTTTGTGGGAAATCAGCTGCTCATACTGGACACAAGATCTACCCCACAGCGGAAGGAGCTCAAGACTGTAAGGTAGGTTAGAGAAGTTAGAAGTAGAGAAGAGTTTGGCACTGTGGTATGTCTCACTTTCATTTTGGACATATAAGAATCACGTGCGAGTCATAAAACAGTCAAAACAGAATTTATTTTCTGTTCACTGAAACTGATTTACTAACCTCTTGTAAAGGGCTTGAAAGTGCAAGTTTACTTGTGTCATTGAATTAAAACAATGGTATTTGAAATCTGAGAAGTGAAAATGCTCTTTATCTATATCACTTAATTTGAAAATCAGAGATTGACTACCTTTGTATTAGGCACCTTTACAACAAGTGTCATGTTATGGGCATATACAACAGAGGCATTCCTATACAACCAGTAATGCATATGTTGATTCAGGTTTGTGTGAAGATGTATGCCACTGTTTATTACCTCTAAAAATAGATTTATATTTTGGGGTTGTCATTGCGTTGGTCTCTGGGGTCTGAAACTAGAGCCCTATTTTGGGGTCACATTCATTTTACTGCTGTCATTTTATATGGGGAAACCTTGAACAGAACATCAAAAAACTACAGGGGGCCATATTGTATCCCTGTTTGAACTCAGTGCACAAGCTCAATGTGTTTGTACAATCTATATCAAATGCTCCTTCAGATGTTTGTGCTCCTATTTGTCTGCAATGCAAACATGCCTTTATGGGCCTATGAAGGGAATGTGACAGCTGAAAAGTGCTACATAAGGTTGACAGCCTGAGCTACACTATCTCCCTTATGTGTGTTGACTTTCTCTGTTTTCTTATAGGAGGAACTGAGGACAGCTCTCATACCTCTGAAAGAGAAGTTGAATGTTTTCAGGAAGGCCAAAAATGTGTGCGAAGAGATGGTTGAGCATGTCAAGGTAGCCTGGAGTTTGAGAGTGAATTTATGTTGACAGGTGATATTGATCATCCTTCTTGTCTTTGTAGAACCAGGCCGAACACACTGAAACACAGATCAAAGAAGAGTTTGAGGAACTCCATAAGTTTCTCAAGGAGCAGGAGGCCATACGACTTCAGGCCCTATTAACAGAGAAAGAGCATAAGAATCAAATGATAACGCAGAACATTGAAGATATAAACAGTGAAATTGCGTCACTTTCAAACACCATAAAAATTGTGGAGCAAGAAATGACAGCTAAAGACATCCCATTTCTTCAGGTAGGCTACTGTATTTATTATGCAAGTATAATGTGGAATTGTGACATTAATTAATTTCATATTTTTCTCAAATGTTTCTTTAGAACTATAAAGAAACGATCAAAAGGTAAATAGAACTTATAATTAATGTTGATGAAGCTTTCCATGTCTGAATTTGCAATTAAAAATTTAATACCTTTGCAGGACCTGGAGAACTACTCTAGATCCACAACTGATCTCTGGATCTCTCATTGATGTGGCCAAACACTTGGGCTCTTTGAAATTCAAAATATGGGAAAAGATGAAACGCATAATTAAACATTGTAAGCTGCAGCACATAAATCAATTTAATTTCTGAATTTTTAAGTTTTACCATTATAACGATTTCATTTACCCCTTAGATCCTGTGATTCTGGACCCCAATACTGCTGCCAGCTGTTTCATCCTGTCAGAGGACCTGACAGTTGTTCAAAACTCCACACAGATTTTTAAGCTGCCGGACAATCCAGAACGCTTTGACATCAGTGCAGAGTTGTTGGGTGCAGAGAGTTTATCATCTGGCCGCCACAGCTGGGATGTGGAGGTGAAGGACAACACCTATTGGGTGGTGGGTGTGGCCAGTGACTCCATCGACAGAAAGGGTAAGCATGTCTTGACGCCAGCCGGAGGATTTTGGACCATTCGGTTTCGTAATGAAGAGCACAAGGCCTGCACTGCACCCTGGGAGCCGCTGACCATGACCAAGAAGCCGGAGGTCATTCGAATAGTTGTAGACATGGACCGCTGCAAGGTGGTGTTTTATGATCCGGGAGTGAGAACACCTCTATACACCTTTAAAGATATTATTGCCTCCAGTGTGTTCCCCTACTTCTGCACTGCCTGCAAAGAGCATCCCCTGAAAATACTCCCTTCAAGGATTTTACTGTCAACAGACACATGAAATAAGTGGAAAAATAAATGTAAAAAAATTTGCCACCCTTGTATATTTTATAAATGACAAGAAACAAACATGAGTTTTAGGGGTTTAATAACAGTTAGGTAACAAATTGACTTTGAACAATTAACAAATGTAAGGACCCTAACAACTGACTAATAGAACATGTATTATAACACAGAATAAGCCACAATATGTGACTCAATGTTCATGGTTCTGCATTCACATGAAAACGTGAAATAAAATGATTTTTTCATTGCACATAAGGCACAAATTGTAACAGTCTGCATTTGCAAACCTCCACAAAGGAAACATCAAATGAATGAGGTCTATGGTTAGTGTTTGATCGAGTAGTCTCATTGTACTATGTGTTATTCTGGCTCTTACAGTAACAATAACCTCATAGCTGCATACAGACACATTTCCTGACCCAGCTGAACTGATCTTGTATTAAATTCTGTGCTCAGGCAAAACTCAAGTAACTGTAACCCTGGGACTTTTGCCCTTTACAAAACAAGCAACATTATTGAATAATGTATCATATTTCAGTCCTATTCATATGGTATAAATCAATCACAACTTTTAGAAGTTACTTAGTTATCCAGAGAAAATAGGACAGGGCGAATGCCCTTGCATATTGTCCTTTGTGTTACAGTGTTAAACATTACATTTGTAACAGCATTCTGACCACGCCTGCGTATCTCTCTCCCCTGAATGGTTTACAGTTTACAACTAGACCGGAGGAGCACCCAAACTAACGAATGCCAAAATGTGGATGTTGCCTTTGCAACTGTCCAGACAAAGCACGACACGTCTGCCCTACACAGTTATACTTGTTATAAAGAAACTTTTCCTTCTGTTATGGCATTGTACAACTCTTCATCAACAATCTCATACCGCGCAGCTCTGGAGTTTAAAAAGTAGATCCGGTCAGTTGTGTGCCTTGGGTCATATCCTTCTCGTTGCAGCCTTGTTTTCTGGATTTTAAATGTACCTACAAAAAGACAAAGTATAAGCAAAAAGTATAAATGTAAAGCTTTTGCTTCCTCAGTTTGAATCATTACCTGTGGTGTCCACTTGCGGAGACAGACGTAGGAACACCGGCCGGGAATAGGAAGGAAGAGCTTGCTGGGCTTTTTGCAGGAAACTGTTTGGGTCAAAACACCCTGTGGTGTCTGCTATGGCAGCCATGCCCGCTTTTCCTTCAACACCTGGGCACAAAAAATATAATTAAAAACAAAAGTGCAGGTACAGCTGACCATCATCAGATTTTATGACCTGGCACCGTGACCCCATAGACAGCAACATCTGTTTGACCCAGGAGGCTGCTCAGGATGCCCTCCACTTCAGTGGTGGACACATTTTCACCTTTCCACCGAAATGTGTCCCCACCGCGGTCCCGAAAGTACATGTAGCCAAAGTCATCCATGACCAGCACATCCCCTGGAGAAGCATTATAGAATTATTATTAGACAATGTGGTCAATATAAAGGCTTAACTTCTTTATTGTGATACAAATTAAATGTAATTATAAAACCTGATAAATAGGCTGTGTCATTTTTCTTGAACACATTATGAGCTATTTTTTTCTTTGTGGCTTCTGGGTTAGCATAGCCATCAAATCGTCGTAAAGGGTCCTTCTGATTGATTCGACCAACCAGAAGACCTGGCTCACCTGTTACACACAAATCTGTTAAGGTGAGTATTAAAAAGATTTCCAATGAACAAAGGAGAAAAGCTTTACCAGGCTGACATGGCACACAGAGGCCTCGGCTGTCCCGCACCAGCTCCATTGTGTCTTCATCTATTTTCACCAGACGTATGGGGTATACAAATGGCAGAATGCGGCTGTTGAATCCACATGCTCCAACCTAACAGGACAGGAAATATTACACTCATAACTCACACCATTTGGTTGTTCCTCTACAAAATTTAACTGACCTTGCCGTCCATGTTGGCAATGCTACAGTTACACTCAGTTGCCCCATAGAACTCTCCAATCTGTTTGATCCCAAAGCGCTGAGTAAAAGCTTCCCAAACGCTGGGGCGGAGGCCATTCCCCACAGCCAAACGAACCTTGTGCCTCTTCTCTGATGGTTGCACTGGTTGAGATAGGAGGTAGCGGCAGATTTCTCCAATATACTGGACAATCTGTACATGTACAGAGCTGTATTACTATTCCTCATCTTTTGTATACAATTACATTGACATTTACAAATTAAAGTCAAAATTCTTGGAACTCACAGTGCAGTTGTACTTAATGCAGTCATCCCAAAAGCGGCTGGCAGAGAATTTCCTCTTCACAACTACAGTAAGGCCATTGATCAGACACTGTCCAACTCCAACTATGTTACCTGAAATAAATAGGGTTATACAAGGACAAAAGTATTTCACAATCACAAGGAGGTTTAAATTGCATACCAGCGGAGTGGTAGAGAGGCAAACAGTCATAGATTATATCATCAGGGCGCATGCGGAAAGCAAAATACCCGAAAGCAGCAATCCTGTAGTAACTGTAGTGGCAGAAATAATGTTTGAAATACAATTTATTCTTGGGTTTCTGTGATAAAATACATACCGACTGTGAACCACGATAGCAGCCTTTGGCAGTCCTGTGGTGCCCGACGTGTAAATGTAAAATAGACGATCTGTGGAGTAATGCATTTATTATTACATTGGTACAAAGAGTCTTGTTACACATAATGTAACCTTTAGAGAAACTGTACTACAACAAGGAGTTATTGCTCTGTGAGCATATATAGATTCATTTTAAGTTAAGGCTGGGATATGAGTAAGCACTTACCATTCATGCCTTTTGCTGGATGACAGATTGATGGAGGGTGTCTGGCTGCAGACATTAAAAGTGGCTCCAGAGGTTGTGCTTTAAGGCCTGTCAGCTGAGCAGCACCAAGCTCCCCAGAGCAAAACCGTACCATTGATGGGTTAAGAGCAGCACTCACGTCCTGGATGGCTATTTCGTGAAGTTATAACAAAGAAAACATAAATATGCCCTATATACACACTTGATGTTGCGCTTAGGACAGTGGACTCTTACCATCGGCAAGTTCAGCTCCAAAGACAATAGCCCGAGAGCCTGACACTCCGAGGCAGTGGAGGAGTGAGTCTTGCCGAAGGTTAAAGTTGATCAGTGCAGCTTCAACACCGACTTTAGCCAAGCCCAGCCACAGAGCCACTTGCAGTGGCCTGCTCTCCATGAATAGAGCCACCACATCCCCAGACCCCCAGCCCTGGTCCTGAGCCCAGTGGGCCACTGCATTGGACAGCTCATCCAGCTGTGTGAAGGTCCAAGTCTCCCCAGTGGCTTCATAGATCAGTGCAGGTTTGTTTGGGTGCCGCTTTACCGTCTCGGCAAAAATGGAAAGAATGTTGCTTCCGTTTTTCATGTAACGCCACAGAGCCAACTTCACCCTCACCAGCACATATAGGCCACTGAAGGGAAACAAAAAGTGTTAGATCTACTCAAGATAATATTCAGTATTCAAGAAAAAAATATATAATTAATGTTTATGTAAATACATTGTTAAGAAAATGTTTTCAGCTTTTTCAGACTTTTATTTTACTTGACTATGGCTTTATAACAATTATAAAGCATGTTTTTTAAATAATACTGTTCGGCATCAGTGGCCTACCACAGTGCAGTTTGTCAACAGTTCTCAGTTCAAAAATATCTTATTTTTTCCAATGGTAAAGCTTGCAGTCTGCACTACAGTCCAGTAGGGATAATGTCTAGTGGAAGAAGAATGCTGAAGAACTTGTCACTTCATAGTTTCAAGCCAACTAATTGCCTGCATTGGGGCCTGTTGCTTTTACAAAACAAGCTATCTGCTTGCCTCCATGGAGGTATTATTGCTTCGCTTGGAATGTTCCACCCTATGCAATTAAACTCATCCGTCTAGCGTTTATTTAAATATGGCTATTTAAAAAATAGCTTGAGAAACATGGTCACCTCTTCGCAAATCTGACCAGTAATATGGGGGTTGTGCTAGCTGGCTCTCTCCTTGGAAAGTTTAGTGCCATACAATAAACACTGCAGGCAAAGCAAGAACATCACCATGGAAAAAAGATGGTACCAGAAAAGTTACATGCTGCACTTTTAAGACAATTTAACGGAATTCCCTTGGATACACTGGAGCACTTTGCATTACACTTTCCCTTGTACCTCAGATAGCTCTGCGCAGAAAAAAAAACACTCCGTTTCATTCATTTTAACTCACTGACCAACTCTGAGCTTACTTTAGATCTCTTTGGAACGTGCGAGCTGCGATGTAGAAGTATTTCCAACTCTTTGTTCCCAAGTACATCCCGAGGCCTGCTGCCAGGCTCCAGGACCAGGACACCCCGAAGAACCGCAGTAGTCCCAGGGATCCCAGAGAAGCCGAGACACTCGCCGCATTGTGCATTCTGTCAGCATGAAAACAGAGAAAGACAGGCTTTTAAGACAGAACTGGCCTCATTTAAACCCCACTCCACAGCTTCAATAGGTACAATCCGCACCATTATACCAGCGTTATTCCTTAGTAAAAACAATCAGACGACAATAAAGTTAGTTAGACAGTGCAATTTACATCCATTCACTGCATACAACTTACCTATGAGCCACAACTTAAAAGCGCTGCCACCTTTCACCCAATAATCCGATGTTAACTTTTGCGGTAACTTTCGATGTTTGTGTCCTCGTCTGTATCTTGAAAAACTGTGAAAGTACACCTGATAGATGAATTTTAGGTTTTTCAAAAGTTTGAACTAATGTCACTGTAGTTCCCACCGTTTACAGCAGACCGCTATGTTGTTCTTTAGCGTTCAGCGATGTTAAATAATGCCAGGCGAATAACATATATTTCAGAAAGCCGATAAATAAGAGTTGAGAGGGTTAATGAAAGGAACGACTGTCAAAAAGGCGTAATAAATTAAAACAGAAGCTATAGAAAGCAGTGAATCGACCGCATCTATTTTCTGTACTCCATATTGAATAGGGTCATTTCCAGAGAAGCACCGCCCACCCCGAGGGAGAGGCAACTGAGACAGGGTCGTCATTGGTCCATCTGAGTGCTTGTCAACATGTGCTTGATTTTGATTGGCCATTTGTTTCCGCCGCCCAATGGCTGAGTTGCAGGAATGGTTGCAGGTGATTCATAGTGGAGCCGGGTTCAGACTACAAATAAGTTCTGAAATCCGCTAAAACTTCTCAGCTGGCTAGTTGGCTTCGATCATTTCTGAGAAAACACGGTTTAAGCCCCCTTAAATGTACTAAATGAATTCAGTTTCACAGCAGCCGCCAACAAACCCATGTTTATTGCAATACAAATGTTTCCCTCCGTGAGTATTTAAAGTTAGTGAAAGTTCGTCTACAGCAGACTCTGAACAGCACGGTCCTCCTTAGCAGGATGTAAACCCACGGGTCCAGGATTTGGTTCCAGGAGGCCATGCGTAATCCCAGCAAAAGAAACCGATCAGGGCCCTCGGGTAAATCTCCTGAACTCTGGCTGGATTGCAGCACCAGAATATGAATCTAAATACAAAAACACACAAAATAGGCAATTATTTATTTAGAAATGTTAATATTTTGCAAAAATCTTCAGACGATTTACCAGGAATGGACTCCAGCACACACAGGAAACCACTGTAAGTACTGCCAGTTGCACCATCATCTCAACATCCAGGGAACAAAATAAAGAAGTTGAAGAGGCTGTTGAAGGTCGTCTTGCACAAGTATTATCAGATTTTGTGTTCACATATTGGGCTTTCCTCCTGGCCTGCAGCAATACCAAACCACTCAGGATGTTGCAGAGAAGCGAAAAGGCCAGAGCTGTAATCCCAAGACATGAAAATGCCAATGCCATGCCTCTATCTTGTCTTGAATGAGGAATTTGAATTTGTAAGAAACACCAAGTTCCTGGATGTTGGGCGGTGTACTTTCCAATATCAAATAAAGGCAAAATAGCAATTAAAAGTGCAAGAGAATACAATGATAGGACCACTCTGCGCACATGACCTTTAGTTATAGTGGAAGCATGGAAAAATGGGAAGCAAATAGCAACAACACGTTCTACTGCCATTGCACAACCCAGCAGCAATGGGGTGAGGCCAAAAAACACCATACTAGCTCCAAAAATTTGGCATAAAGTCTCATTGGGCATGTCTGGTTTTGGTTGATACATTTTGTTGATATGAAGTGACATTGCAAAAGATCCTGGGATCAAATGACCTCCAAGATCAGCAATTAGTAAAGCCACTGTTAATATCAAAAATGGTGTTTTAGATTGGCGGCGAAACCGGACACGAGACTTGACCAGGATTCCCAGCGCAGTGAGGTTGGAAATGGCTCCAAAGGTCATGGTGAAAAAGGACATTCCTAAACCTGAGAGTCGGAGGGATGTGGAGCTGCTGTTGGACAGAGCAGCGGGCACGGTAGAGGAGTTCATCCTGAAGCTGAGGAGGGGGGACATGGTCATCAGGATGGAGGGGGTCCTCATGGCCAGAGCTGTCTACAGAAAATCACAGGTCAGTAAATGTATAATGTTGTCATGCTCATATTTTAAGAATGCAGATGAAGAGAGCTGACTGTTACTTCAATATGGCACTGGTTAGTGATCATAATGTATTTACTAACTGGAAAATTGAGTAAATATCTTATTTGTCATGCACATTTCCACAACTGATATTGGTTGATCATCAGTTATTGTCGTTAATAAGAATAATCTTTATTCTTTATTATAAACACACACAATAATGCAGAGTAAGTCATGCATTATTATTTGTTCCTTATTTACTTGCTTTAGGCTTGGGTAATAATAACCTAAGTTTTTTAAATGTCAACCTACTCCTTTTGAGCACAAGAAATGGTCCCAACATATGCACATGTACATATCCTTGCTTTTGTAATGTACCTTATATACAGGCATGTTGCTCAAACAAATAAAAATGAAATGAAATACATGCTCTGTTAAACAACAGATTATGCGCACAAATCAGTTATGTTTTTGATAGTTGGACGGGGCTTTATTTGATTTCATGTTTGGGGGAATGAATTCCCCTTTCTCTGTGTTTTTGTGGGTATAGGATCCTATTGGATATAGGATTTTGAAGAATCTGGCAAGTGTTTGCAAGATTATAATAATGTGTAATCTGGGAGTGTTCCGGCAATGCTTTGGCTTGTTTCTCAAATTCATGACAACACTCCAAATGTGCTCTAGTAACCACAGATTTACAAAGTAAGCTCGGGGGTTTACAATCTTGTTTTGTTCTCAACATTGCTACTGTAATTGTTTTTGTAGTAAAATACTATGTATTTCTGAACTTGTTTGAAGAGAGTTAAAGTAAACTACAGAATTAGCAGATTGTTGACCTAATGAAGACACAGAGAGACTTTAGTTTAAAAGAGCCACTAAATAACCCATATAGTTGGTGCCTTTGATAATTCCACAGTGCACACATAAAACTACCATTTTCAGTTTGAGTGTGCGGCCCCATTCATCATTTAAGCCGTGATATATATGTGTCCTCTTAGAGATGTTATACAATTTTCCAGGTCAGTAGTAATCCAATACTGTTATGCACTTTGACCACACTCTTAATGTGGAAGTATACAGGTTCAGCTCAGGTCTATCCTGCTATTCTATCTGATCTGTTTACAAAGTACAACCAACTTTCTTGATAAAATATTTACACTGGCAAAATGTCTTTTTGATTGAAATTCTTTAACTACAAAATGTTGAAATAGTGCTGAAATTTAATGTAAATACATAAATACAATTTACTTTTAAAGGCTTCTTTCATAAGTAATTACTCCTGTATGGAATCATTGCTGTGGCACCATTTGAAAAAGAAAACAATATATGAAATATGAACATTTAGCTATGCCAATAGACAAAATATTTAATATATTGCCTAACACCAAACAGCAGCGCTGCTAGCTCAACAATTTAAGAGCATCTAAAGCAAGTGTACAGTAAAGGAACATTGATGAAAACACTTTAAAACACTTGGCTATGTTGTTTTTATCTATTGCATGCATTACAATGGCAGAGAGTCCGTACCTTTATAGCCATCCTCTCCTGAGCTGTGAGCGTGCTGTGAGTTCAGCTTGAGTTATGTGTTGCTACCTCAGAATAGTGCACAAAGTATATTGACCACGTATGCTGTTCGATGATTATTAATAATAAATGAAACTCACCCACTTGATGACTTCATACCACTGCTGATTTGTCAAGAATGGCTGAAAAATGAGAGCGCTTTGGGCATTAGGTACAACTTGGAAAATGGCACGTTTTGCGGTTTGTCATTGAGCTTGTTGTTTGTGACAGGTCCCTATCTCTCCTCCAGCGTTTTCTCTCCAGAGGTTTTGGAGTTATTTTATCTCGGCTAGATTTAAGTTTTCCACTCTCCTATTCCCGTCCTTTTGACTCATCTCACTTTCTCCGCTGTTGTGCAATAATGGCTCAGCTTTAAATTACTCTCTCAATCAATAATCTTCCCCCAAAAGTTCAAATGTAACAAAATACTTGTACATTTTGGCTAGGGATGAAATCACTTGTTATTTTTTAGCCCATTGTAACACTCATTATACATGTAAATTAGTATAGATCATATATTTCCAGGTAAATGTGCTTTTTTTTCTTGATTAAGATGGATGGAGGTAAACCATTCTCTGCTGTGGAGAGCATCATGGTTGAGATCTACTATAAACAGGAAGCCAATGAAAAAAAAACAAAAAATGTCCCATTTCCTTGTACCTAAATGCAATTCGCTTGTACTTTGGCAGTGAGGTTGTCTGCATACTTAGCTTTTAAATAATTAGCTTAAATGGGAAACTAACTACTGCTTAGTCCAATCAATAAAGCTCCACAAAATATCAATGATGTGAAAATATATTAGGTTAAGAAAGACATTTTGTTTACAACATTTACACAGACCTGCAGTATAAACAGTTTAAAGCACTTTGTTGATAATATAAACAGTTATGTACGAATAAGATCAGAATCCATATTTACATTCAAGGGATATTTCATAACATCTCATATAGGAAACATTTTACATCCATTCAAAATATAGTATATAGCATTACAGTGTACTACACATGCTATTGTTATGATTTGTATATCTAATTTGATGTGAAGTACCTATTAGACTGCACGAGGAGACTAGAAAATTACAGACTACTGGACCAAAATACAGTATGTGTTTAACAAAGGGCCATTTTCCTGACACTTTGCATTTCTAGCAATTCTAGAAACATTTTTAATTCTAACTGTTTAGGCTTTCCTATTTTGAAATTAACTGTGTCTAACAAAATGGAAAAAAGTTCAAGTTGGAATTTAAGCATTTTACAGCAGTGCAGTAAACCACCAGACCAGCAGCTCCAAGGCAGATGCTGATCTTTGAAATTACAGTAATAGTAGACTCCTCTCCAGTCCTCACTCTGCTTGTCACATATTTGAATCTCCTGTCTCTTGTGTGCTCCTGGTTCCCTATTAAATGCAGATGTTGAAATGTGTTTGTCTTTTTTAGTTTATTATATTTACTTTATTTACTGGAAATGTGAAATCCTTACCTGAGCTTTGGTGGTGTATCCAAACTCGGAGTATGTTTTCTTCTGTGGTGCACAACATCTAGCCAATATGTCTTTGTACTCATCTCTTACCTTATTGAAGAAACAAGTTGTTATTGATAGTTCATGAAGAACTAATTGTAATGTCTTATTTAACCTACCTGTTTAGAACATAAGCAATGCATAATAAAAATGAGAACTCCTTGAAGACTAGCAAAGATGGTGAAAAGGTACGACATGGCAATTGTTGTTTCCTCAAACTGGAAACAGCCAAAGATCCACATTGTTCCCAGTACGCAGAGCTGAGCCACTGCAGTGATAGTGAATGTCCTACAGAGGGCAACAAAACCATAGTCATGTAAAAGTAAATCTGATGCAACATAGAGCTCCTGGTCCAGATACTGGTGTCGTACAATAGAACAGTTTTGTTAAATATTTGAGTTAAAACATACTGATGTATGTTGTATGTAGATCTTACTTTATTTTTTGGAGGTTGTCAAGATCAGGATTTAGACTTGCAAACTTCTGGGCCAATTTCCACACAGTGATCAGGAAGAAGAAGATGTTGACCTATTGACCGACAAAGCCAGATTTAAACATGAACTCAACAGGCCTATTACAAGTTTGTGTAACTATTGTCCTTCCTTACAAAAATGATGACACAGGCAGGCCCAAAAAAAGCCCAAATAGAATCCAGGCTTAACCAGCAACTGCAAGGCAAAAATGTGGAACCTGTCAGCCCACTGTAGCCCAAAATTGAGGTATAAATTAGAAATAATGCAAGCTGAGCAGTGATATAGGGGGAACTCACTATCTCTCCGTGCCGTATCCCTTGACATTAGCTAGGGCCGAGATAGACACAATTACTGCTGGGACTCCATAGCCGGCTGCCATCAGGTAGACTGTTCTGAAGGAGGTGTTAAAGACCAGCACAACCATTCTGAAGAGCTGTATGCCCTCCAGACACATCCAGCAAAATGAAGCCAAGAAGAAGAAATGGAGCAGACCTGCTACCACTGCACAGCCGACCTAATGTGGAGTTGGAGTGACAGTGTTAAAAAAGTACAGTGCAGGGGAAACTCTTAGCCCTAAAAATATGGGAAAGTTCTGGTTGGATATGCTACAAATGCTGTGTCTATTTTCGTCACATTTTAGAGCAAAAGTTTGACAGTGAGTAGAGCCATTTTATTAACCTTCATGTCATGTAAGTAACATAGCTTTTACTGGCTTTGTTTAGCTATTCATTCTATGCATCAACCTTTGGCTATTTTCAACCACCCACCACTAAGGGTGTGCATTTTCTATAGTTGTCATAATACTAACATTTCTTGGTTTTGATACTAAGGAGTATTAATACATTTAGACAACAAAAGTAATAGTTGTTTCTTAAGTAGTACAATGCGGTCTTGTACTAGCTCTAATATTAGCTCAACATTGTTCTAAAACTATTCAGAAAAGTCACATTTAGTTTTATTTATGTTTTGTTTTTGTTTGTTTTTCTTCCTGTATCACTGAAATGAGTACATTGTTTTGAGACAAGTTCGTGTCTGGGAAGCAATGTTTATGTGAACTCTAGCATTTCCTATATTCATGCATCACAATATGATTATTGTTGTCTTTACCCTGTTTTCGGTGCGAGATATGCCGATCAGGAAAATGGCAAAGGCTAAGAAGAGGCTTATACTGAGATGCAGGTGGATCTTGGTTCTTTGACTCTGGATGGCGCGGATCAGCCCAAACGTCAAAATGCAGATGAACAGACAAACCAGAGACAGGGACAGGCCAATCCAAGTGATGAGCTCCAACTCGAATTTGTCCTATTTAAAAGGAAAAGACATCATTTGGTTAGATCACAGCCACAAAAACTATGATGTGTCTTGTATTTGTTTTATCATACCACTTCATAGAGGGCCATTAGAACTGCAAAACTACTCAGATGGTTACAAGAGCACACTGTATATTTGGGATTGGACTCGTTAACTTTACACCCGTGAGTAGACCACGCCCCTCCATTCATAGAAGAATTCCAGAACACACAATGGGATGTCTGGTTTAACTATAAAACATTACACAAGTTAGAAGAATTGCTCTATTCTGTATATTATATGTAATTCTGATCTCATGTAGCTACCTGTTGCAGATGATTTAATGTAATGAAGACAGGTTTGTTTAGGTCTGTTGTGTCCTGGTTACTAACGGTGACTGTCACTATGTTGGAGTTCAATATGTGTTTTTCTCTGTTCTGTTTTTTCACACCTTCAAAAAAGCCATCTGCTGATTCATTTAACTTCCTGTAGCTCAGAAATGACACTGCGGCAAAACCTAACAAAGCAGAAAAATCTAGATTAATTACATTCACCAAAGAATTCTAAACAAATGCATATTCTAAGACGGATACCTGGATACCGAGAGGGCTCCCCTGCAACTGTCTCCATCTCTATATCCAACTTGGTTTGCTTCAGTGATAATTCCACTCTTCCTTGGGGCAAGATGCTTCCTTTGTGCACATGCAGCTCCAAATCTATACACAAATATCACATTTTGAAAATACAAGCCAAATTTGAGGCACTGTAAATATAAAAAATAGAATAGGACTTTGCAATTTAAGAGATCCAGTCATTTCTAATCATGTGATCAGCTTGGTTCTTTTTAAGATCTATGGTCAATCCTGACAGTAAAAGCATCTAGAGTAGGAGAGGTTTAGAGTAGTAGTTTTTTATCTTAAGTGGCAATTATTAATTGTCTGCATTGTTTTTGTTTATGAAATTAGTATTGAAATGCATTTTAAGTGTTCTGAGGAAAAAGTGCAATCAAAAATTATGATCTTTTTCATATTACCCAACCCTGAAATAAAATGATAGGTAAATCCTTTACAATTCAAATATAATGGGTAATGTCGAACATTTTGTCTGCTATAACATGATTTTTCACCTTCTTTTCCTTTTATTATGTTTTGTAAGCGGTTTGTCAAGGACTATTTTTGGACATTTTACCCAATGCCAGCAACTGCAAATTGTAGATATATAATCTCTAAACTATTCTATATTCTACCTGTGTAGTTGGAGGATTTCTTCACTCCTGGGGGCGTGTTGAAGGGCCCAATGAGCCTCAAAATGCCCTCAACCGCATCCAAAAAGGTGGAGACTTTCCTGTTATCACGGAAAGGCTTGCCGGACAGGAGCTGGTCGATCAGGGGCAACAGAAGCTGCACCGCATAGACACACAGACAGACAGACAAAGAGAGAGAGACAGAGACAGGAGGGGAGAGGATCAACAAAAGCAATGGGTCCAGAAGACTCCATCCATCCCAGAATAAACAGGCTTCGAAAGTCCAAAAACAAAAGCTCTGGCCGGACACCGTTTCCTGTTTCTATGCTACTACCATTGTGGAAATGGTCAAGCTCCAAACAGTTATACAATTTTGAGTTTTGAGAAGTTCTTGCCAACTATGAATAAATTGGTTCTGTACACAGCAGCATGCTAGCTCACTGTGTCTCAAAGCGAACAGTCACTTTTTTTTTTTTATCGTAAAATATAAAATAAACCATTTAAAAATCTAATTAACTACAGTAAAGATTTCCCAGCAGTTTTTATATGTAAAACAGTTATGTTTGTGGCGTTGCAATATTCCTTATACCTCAAACTTAGCATTAGCGTTAGCAAGTGTCTGTCGCTGAAGTATACATTTTATTTGTGTACTTTTTAACATGTTGTCATGACATCCATCTACAGCTTCCTATTCACTGCCTTATCTTTAAATATTGATTCATTTTAGCATCACTTGGCAAAAACCATATAATGAAACTGGACAGGAAGTAGTGACACTAACAGTGTGATCGCTGTTTCCTGTAGTGCACGTAGCCTATTTGTGAAAGACTGGGTGAAAGAGAGCGTCCACCTAAATGTGGTAAAGTATGCATGAAGGTCTGCATGATACAAGGTGGAAGATTTTCTCTCAGTGGAAAAAATTATGAAAACAGATTACAGATAAATGTGAAATCTGATAAAAAAAAAAAAAAAAAAAAAGAGTTTGTACCTCTATCATCTCCTCTCCGTCAAGAATCGTGGATACTCTACTTTCTGAAATTTCTTTACATCGGTCTTTCAGTTTCACCATAAGATCATAAGCAGGGCCGAAGACCTAGGATGAGTAAATACAACAAAAACTGCTTTCATATAAATTAAAATTACAACATAATCACAAACAACCAAACAGATTAGGAGGTTTAGACAATTTACCGTTTGATTAAATTTTTACAAATCTATAATTGTCTAATCTTGGTAGCTAAGGAAAGTTGGGTTTGCCTGTTTAAATGTGGTATGTCAGTGACTTATTTGATTAGGTTAATTTATTTGCCATTTATAGTTATAAACTGCAGATAATTGAGCCAGCACGGACCGATATACTGTTTTGGTTGATTTTCTTGCCTAAAAATTTTACTTTATTTTACCACTTTAACTGCACTATCTGATACATAGCTGTCTTAAAGGTTTGTCGTAAAAAAGGCTGTGAGTGAGTTTCTAGTAGCCACATTTAAATGACATCATTTGGATAAAATTGGTTGCTCTGGATTCTAAACAATCGGTATCAACATTGCCCATGAGAAAACCCACATCAGTCGATCAGTATTTCAAGTGAATGAGTAATGCACAAAATTGGGAAGTGACTCTGAGCATCTGGAAAAGCGCTGCATAAGACAAATACAATATAATGATTTTTAAAAAAGTCCCAAATGAAATGTGTTGTAACAAGATAATAATGAACCCAGCATAAGCAAATAAAATGTTATCTTCATATATAAAGTAATTTATCATTTTTATGATCATACATATAATTGAAGCAAACTAATAGTGCATTATGTGAAATATGTGACTGTACCTTCTTCTGGCTGGTCATATCTTCCAATACATCACAGTTCAATTCTGCAAGTAAAGCATGCATGGTTAGTCACACTGGATGTTAGCAGAGTCAGTTTCTTTCCTGTCGTACCAGTGCAGCGTGACTGTTCAATGCCGTAGTTGGAGAACCCTGAGTGGCACACGCAGTAATGGCCCCTGGCTCCGAGGTGGCAGGTCCCATTCCCACAGATTGTGTTATTGATCACACAAATGTCTGGGGGGAAACAATGGCACAGGAAATGTTGTGTTTCTGTCAGTCTTCTGCTGCAGCCCTAACTCTCTCAAATAGGTCATTCAGCTATATACCGTACAACCCAAGTGCCATTGGGGTTGTATAGAGCTAAAGTTAGGAAGCTCAGTAAAGTATGTAAAAATTACAATCTGCCTTTAATATGTTAATAAATAAATGCTTAAATATGTGCAACAAATCATCATGTTTATTATTTTTTTATTATTATTATTTTATCTGGTTTGTGATAATTGATTGCACATATAAAATTAAATTAAAGGTCAAACAAATGGATGAGCAATATGCAACTAATTTTGAGCAACAATTCAGTAATATCTATTCAGATACATGAGTTATAATAAAGAAACGTGGTCTTATATATTTGTTCTTATATTTCTAACCTCATATTGCGCCGTATCAACCTTAAGTCTTAATCTTAATTTTTTCCTCTTAAATTTTTTTTGTATAGGTTTTCTAAAATCTCCAGTTTTTCTACTCACCTTCACATTGTTTATCATGGCTCAGTACAAATCCTTCATCACAAACACAGGAATAACTTCCATTTGAGTTTTTGCAAGTTCCATTTTTACCACAGATGTCCTTCTCTAGACATTCATCGCTGTCTGTTCAGAAGAAACCAATCAACATTTATTATGTTATACATCTAACCTTAATATGCACTGAGTGATGGTAATCTTACCTATACATGAGACATTGTCCACTTTGCGAAACACTTCTTTTCCATTGGATGAGACAAATCCATCACCACACAAACAGCTGTAACTTCCAGCACTGTTTATGCATGTAGCATGTGGACCACAGATGTCTGGATCCTCCAAACACTCATTGATATCTTCGAATAAAGGGAAACTGTCATTGAATTGGGAACTTTAAAGACAAACAAATTTTGGGAATGTCTTACCTATACATGTTTTAGAGGCTGAAGCATTGAATGAGACATTATTTTCCCCCTGAGTCCAGTATCCTTCGTGGCACCTGCAATGGAAGCTGCCTTCAGTATTGATGCATTTGGCGTTCTGGCCGCATTTTCCTTCAATGTCAGGATAATCTTCTTCATCCTGGCATTCATTCAAATCTAAAACAAAGAAAGTTAATTGTATTGTCATTATTGTATATTTACATATTGACTAAAACTTAACTCAACTTAATGGCTATTTTTGTAGTTATAGCTTTATCCTACCTTCACATTTACCATTCGTAAATTGAAGTCCTAACTTGCACGCTTTTGGGTGCGCCCCCGTGAGGCAGATGAGCAGAACTGCAAAACAATGAGGTGAACATTTCTGTTATAGCTCCTTCCTAATTTGAATGTCTTTTCCCATCATCAATAAGATTTGTGAATGTGCCTCAGGGAAATTAGCAGATAATTTTCAACATGTTAATAATGTGTATATCAGAAAGGTAAATGTCCTCATATTGGTTTTCTACTTCCACACATTGTTAGCAGCCACTGTGCCAAAATGAATAGCACATTGGAGTCTGCAACTGTGGCTTCCTATGTGTCAGGAAACATAGCATTATTACATCCTCTTCAGCCTAATGCAGACTCAGACTTCTCACCCAAATGTCCCACTTAATAAGCATAAATGAGGAGGAAAAGTCAAGAGAAATTCTAGGGAGAAAACATAGTATGAAATATACAGTATATAGCAGTGATTTTCAAACTTATAGTTGGCCAACTCAGTGTGATAACAGGAATATATCACAGGAATATAAATATCTATATCTGTCTGTAAATCTGTCTCTAAATTGTCTTTAAATTTATCAGTAAGTAAAACAAACAACTACTCAAACTACAGAAGGCCCAGAGTGGAACTCACCAGTTTGGGAACTACTATAAACAATACTTCTACTTGCTGTTGTAATTGCTGTTCTTGTTCCAAACACTATGTTTAGTGTTTAGTGTATGTTTACTATTGTCAGTACTTTTACTGAACACACATACTAAGCCCTCATTAAAATACTCACTCTGAAAATATACCAAATGTCCTTAATATGTCAGGCAAATTGGCAATATAAAACTAAATAGTTACACCACATCTGGACATAAGTTTCAAATTTCCAGCTGGTCCAACAGTTTCCCCAAGCACATGACAATTCTGGCCTAATCATTGGAAACACCCAGTCAGTCTTTCTCTGCTGCAGAGAGTTCACTACTTCAGGAGGTCAATTTCAGATGAGATCACTGGATATAAATATCTCTTTAGAGCAGAACAGTAGACCTCAGTCAAACCCAAGTTAGGCTGCTGTTATGATTCATGTGTGTAATAGTGATTGTAGAATATTTGAATAATTGATTCATCTATTCCAGACAATATATGTCAAGTCAAAAAGCCCAGCCCCTGCACCAAGTCTTCACCTCCACTCCTGAGCCCTGTCTCCTCTCACCTCTGCTCCCTCCTCTTCACCACTACCCCTGTAATATGTAAAATATTACATTTCATGTACTCATTTAAAACTGTATAAAAAGTTAATTATTGGATAAAAAAATATTGGTAAAATGATTGGTTAAAAATTATAGCTATTTAAGTTCATGTATAAAATGTATATCCTAAATATTATAAAATTCAATAAATATTTATATATATATATATATATATATATATATATATATATATATATATATATATATATATATATAATAAAAATAATTATAGCTAATGAAATTGTAAAATGTTAACTTAATTTCATTACACATTTATTTTAAAGGTTTTCGACCTGCTGCTGCTGTTGCTGCTACTGCTGCAGCTACTACAACTACTAATACCACTACTACTACTAAAAGAATCAAATTATTCCAATAAAAACTTCGAGTTGAGCCTTGTGTCTATTTCGCTGTTTTTTTTCCAAGTTGAACCTGCATTCCAAAAATAAAGACTTGACAGTTCTAGAAATGTAACTGCCACCACTAATATTTCACACTTTGCTGCTAAGATTA
>NW_026570999.1:10000-25000 GCF_026225935.1 Boleophthalmus pectinirostris | reverse complement strand
GACTAAACCAGGTCTAAACCAGGACTAAGGACTAAACCAGGACTAAACCAGGTCTAAACCAGGTCTAAAACCAGGTCTAAACCAGGTCTAAACCAGGTCTAAACCAGGTCTAAACCAGGACTAAACCAGGTCTAAACCAGGTCTAAACCCAACCAGGTCTTAAACCAGGTCTAAACCAGGACTA
The DNA here is from genome assembly GCF_026225935.1 of Boleophthalmus pectinirostris. Lineage (NCBI taxonomy): Eukaryota > Metazoa > Chordata > Actinopteri > Gobiiformes > Gobiidae > Boleophthalmus > Boleophthalmus pectinirostris. The sequence continues at coordinate 24,816 of NW_026570999.1, read as the reverse complement.
AACCAGGTACTAAACCAGGTCTAAACCAGGACTAAACCAGGACTAAACCAGGTCCAGGAGGTCTAAACCAGGTCTAAACCAGGTCTAAACCAGGTCTAAACCAGAACTAAAACCAGGTCTAAACCAGGACTAAACCAGGTCTAAACCAGGTCTAAACCAGGACTAGAATAAATCTGTTGAAAAAGCGATTGTGAATCTCAAAAAGGACCAAACGTAAATAAATAAGGAACAGGTTGAGGTAATTCTAGCAGGAGTCGAGCTGGATTAGAAGGTTTTAGCAAAGATTTAGTTTCTTTAGTGAATAAAACAAGAGGATCCGTCTGCGCCTGCGAGGGGAGGCCCCATTACAACTGATTTAAAGGGACTGGAATCGCCGATCTCCACTGGACTTTTAAAAGGTAAAAGGAGCTGTTAAGTTGAAAACTGCCGCTTCATGACATCACAAAGTGGGACAGAGCGTTTAGAGTTTCAGAGATGTAGACAGACGAATAATAAAGAGTTACTCAAACAAAACACAGACAGATTAAAACCTCGGTGAAGTTGGCCCCCGTCAAAAACACAAACCGACACAAAAACTACGTCAATCGTTCGTGCTGCAAAAAGTTTCATTTGTGCTGTTTTAGTTTTTGGAGATTGTAAAAGCCTGGTGGCAACGTCAGCGGTTTTAGGAGGAACAGAGTCAAGTTGAGCCAGTTTACAGTGCAGATCCCAGTGCATTTATTAAAGACAAAACAAAAACTATTTACAAAAATTCCAAAAAGGTTAAAACTAGTGATGTGACGTTCCGTGTCGAGTCTTCGAGGCGTTGTGTCGAGTAGAGGAGGGGGCGTTTCCTGCGAAGCGCTTATCGAGGCTTGATTCATTTAGGGGAGGAGCTGAAAGTGATGACGTCCGAAGCCTCGCTGCCCGGCTGCACCACGTGACTGATTCAGGAAGTGGTTCGGGTTTTGCCGCGAGTTTTGACAGCGAAATAAACTGCTCAGTCTTCATTCAAAATGTGGGTGTTTGATGGAGAGTTGAGATCAGTGAGAGTTTGGAAGTTTGGAGACAGTTTAAACTCACAAAAAAAACAATTCTTATTTCTTAGGTAACAACCTGTGGCGTCGCCTGGATGACAGAGTCAGACACAAACACAAAATGTAACAGCAGACGCACATACTGAGGTCCAACGGTGCAGGATGGAGCCAAATACTGGAAGGCTGGAGGACAGAAATATGTCTATCCCCATTTATATAAATTAGCAGTGGCATTCTTGTGTCCGCCTGCCTCATCTGTGTCCTGTGAGTGTTTTCGAAAGCAGGAGAAATATTGTCAAAAAAAGAAATGGCCTGAGACCTGCCACAGTGGAGAAACTGTTGTTTTTAAATAAAAACCAATGATGTGTCCCTGAACCATAATCACCCAACGTTACAAAAGCACAATCACTGTCCAAACTCCAACCCCAACCCCCCTCACCTCACTGGAAATGATCATTAGCTTTTTCATAATTTCCAAATAATAATTTTCCATACTGCCAGTATATATATATAATATAAAATATATTATATATATTATTTATATTTATATATACACACACAGTATACATCACTACAATATACATGTTTTGCATACTTCTTTACTTTGCTGACAGTTTTATTCACAGGCTTTCTGCAAAATGCAACACACTTCAAATTCATGTCAACTGATATTTTTTGCATCCAGTAGACGTCCTGCTAGAGCAAATGAAGCTTCAGGAAGCTTTGCACCAGAGTGAAGCAACTGGATGAAAGGCTTCAATGCTTCATGAAGCTTCATCTGCCCATCACTAGTTAAAACAGGTATAGCAGTTACCTGCGCTCACACAGTACCTCCCCCTGAACAAGGTGAGGCTGGCTTCTTTTAAAGGCCCTGTCCTAATTGGGTGAGCCCACTTTAACGATCAGGTAAGCTCCACTAACCTGTACATTTAATATCTAAAAACAACTATCAAAACAGTGCCCAAACAACATCCAATTACATTAATTACAAAAATGTATATATCTTTATTTAAATTAGCAGTGTTCAATGCCCTAAAATACTAAATAGAACCAGTTAAAAAATTGTGCTCCCCTCCTCCAAACAACATGGTTGGCTGCTCCGGAACCTTCTTAAGGTGCTCTGGCTCCCCGGGGACTGTTTTGGCCGGAGCACCTGAGGCAGACCACACCAGAGGGTAAAGTACAATTACTTCAATTTAAATGCACTTTTACTTTTTCCCTTTTCTTTCTTTTTTTTTTTTTTAAATAACAGGTAACTTCAATCTGCACATAGATTTTCAATAAACATTTCTTAAACTTTGTTTCAGTTCCTCATTTTACCTTTTAACTAGGCCCAAGTAATGGACTGGCTACATTACAGAGATATTAACGATTCTTTCATAGGTCAAACTTGGAGTCGGCAGCTTCCAGGAAGATTTAAAAAAGCTCAAAAACGGCACAAAATGGAGTCAATCGTTTGTGCTTCGTTTGTGCTGCAAAAAGTTTGGTTTGTGTGATTGTGGTTCTTAAGATTTCATTTATTTCCAACGACAAGATCAGGAATCAAAATACACTAGACGGTTCGCAAAAACTCCAAAAGTGCAGGTTTGGGCACCGGCCAATTGTTTACTTTAGGATAATTTGTCAAGTCAAATGATCTCGCTGCAGGGACAAATAATTTCAACACTTTTGAGTCATTTTCTGATAAATTTAAGTGTTTATATCTTACATTTTGGCCAAGTTTTTTTTGCAGTGAGCTGATATTAAGGAGCAGTGTTGAGGAGTAACAGATTACATGTACCCGAGTAACTGTATTCAGTTACAGTTACTGTTTCAGTGAGTGGTAATTGGATTACAGTTACTTTGTTAAAATAAATGGATTACACAGAGGGATTTTACTGTTTTCACATTTTGGGCTACTCCCTTTTTTTTTTTTTTTTGGTAATTCCACTCATTGCCGGAAACTAAACCAGGTCTAAACCAGATCTAAACCAGGACTAAACCAGATCTAAACCAGGTCTAAACCAGTCTAAACTAGATCTAAACCAGGACTAAAACCAGGTCTAAACCAGATCTAAACTAGGTCTAAACCAGGTCTAAACTAGATCTAAACCAGGACTAAACCAGATCTAAACTAGATCTAAACCAGGACTAAAACCAGGTCTAAACCAGATCTAAACCAGGTCTAAACCAGGTCTAAACTAGATCTAAACCAGGTCTAAACCAGGTCTAAACTAGATCTAAACCAGGACTAAAACCAGGTCTAAACCAGATCTAAAAACAGATCTAAACCAGGATCTAAACCAGGACTAAAACCAGGTCTAAACCAGGTCTAAACCAGATCTAAACTAGATCTAAACCAGGACTAAACCAGATCTAAACTAGATCTAAACCAGGTCTAAACCAGGTCTAAATTAGATCTAAACCAGGACTAAACCAGGACTAAAACCAGGTCTAAACCAGATCTAAACCAGGACTAAACCAGATCTAAACTAGATCTAAACCAGGTCTAAACCAGGTCTAAACTAGATCTAAACCAGGACTAAACCAAGACTAAAACCAGGTCTAAACTAGATCTAAACCAGGTCTAAACCAGGTCTAAACTAGATCTAAACCAGGACTAAAACCAGGTCTAAACTAGATCTAAACCAGGACTAAAACCAGGTCTAAACTAGATCTAAACCAGGACTAAACCAGGTCTAAACTAGATCTAAACCAGGACTAAACCAGGTCTAAAACAGGATCTAACAGTATTTAACAGGACTAAATCCTGCTGGATGGACCATGTTTCTTCTTCTTCTATCAATAATATTTTTTAATTTGGTTCAGTAAAGTTTGGGATTTTTATTTTCTTTTAGCAGATAAAACAACTTTTGTTACGATTTCCTCGTCTTTGTTTCTCTACAGCAAATCAAGTAATCCAAAGTATTCAGATTACATTACTCACTTTAAGTCATTAATGGATTATGTTACAAACTACATTCTGGGGTGTGTAATCTGTAATCTGTAGGGGATTACATTTTAAAAGTCACCTTCCCAACACTGTTAAGGAGTAAGAAGATTACTAATAAATAAGTAAATATTAACCAAAGCTGTTTTCTCCTTGTTAACGATGTGTCACAGGCCTCAAGTCCGAGTCAAGTCCCAAGTCACTGACCTTCAAGTTCAAGCGAAGAGACAAACATTCTGTGTTGTCAACGATTCCCCAGATCGAGGATTTAAAGCCGGAACAAAGAGAATGTTTGGTGAATTTAATCAAGGGGAAAGACGTTATTGTTCTTCTTCCTACGGGATTTGGGGTTAATACACCAGTTAGACCAAAGTACCTGCCAACCAACGAGCAAACGAATATTAACACTGTGAAGTCAGACGGTTTCCACGAAGTGAAACCGGCTGATGAATCAGGCTAGATGACGCCATCCAGACAATCCAAATGTTAAATCGCTTCAGAACAGCAGAAAATTATACCAAATATTTGTGTTTCGTTTGTGCTATGACAATTTTCATTTGTGAGTTTATTTCTAAAATTGTTTATTATTTTTGCGGAAATTATATGATGTCATTTCTGCTCAGTTGAGGCCAGCGGCTTTAACAAAACTCCACAAGACTATTGAAGACGAACGACATGAGGTTGTGTAAAATTCTGTATTATTGTATAAAATATGAATCAAAAGCAATTTACTAAAGATCGTTCATATTCATTAGTTTTGTGGAATTTGCCTCCGTCAGCTGAGTGGAAATGACGTCATATAATTTTAGCAAAAATAATAATTCATAATTTTAGACATTTTAGAAATATACTCAAATGAAAATTGTCACATCACAAAACAGCACAAACGAAATACAAATGTTTCATTTTCTGCTGTTTTGAGGCTGTTTAACATTTTGAGGGGCTGGATGAATAATCTGATTCATCAGTTTCACTTCGTACAAACTGTGTGACCCGGCAGCATTAGGATTCGTTCACTCGACAGGAGGCGGGGACTTTTTTTAATTTAACAAATCGCTGTCATTTGGTCGAGACGTATGTAATGCGCCAAATCCCGTAGGAAGAAGGACAATAACGTCTTTCCCTTTGATAAAATTCACCAAACATTCTCTTTGTTCCGGAAATCGTTGTTAACACAGAATGTGTGTCTTCGTCTACATCTCGACGCTTTGTTTACTGTTGTTCTGTTGCACAAAAGGGACACAAACAGACGCCACCAGTTTGACGTCATGACTTCACAGCTCACAGCTGATTGGCTCGGTGTGTGATCTACAACTTGCAGGGTTTTTGCAAACTGTCTAGTGTTTTCTGATTCCTGATCTAGTCACTGGAGAGAAATTAAATTGAGCGGAGGCACTAGGTGGCGCCAGACTGATTACTGGATGACGTCATCGGCTGAAAATAAAACTGTTCATATTTTAAGAACCAAATCTGCACAAACAAAACTTTTTGCAGCACAAACTAAGCACAAAGGAATTGACAACATTCTGGGCGTTTTAGAGCATTTTGATGCTTCCCTGGGGCTGGTCGACCCCAATTTGACCTTTACAAGAATCATTAATATCTCCAAAACTAAAGCAACACAAACGATTGACATAGTTTTTTGTACACTCAGAAAAATGATTTGGCTGTGTACTTTACTAATGTATTTTGTTGTTTTTATTTACATATTTTGATTTTTGACACATTTTTGAAATGCTTGTGTAAATATCATGAAATACATTCAATATTTGGCTTACTCAAGGCTATTTGAAGGGATTACGGAAGCCTTAAATATAAGCAAGGTTTTGTCCTTCTGGTATTCCGTAGCTGACTTGCTTTGTTGCGCGCTCAAAATGTGAGCCAACACGCATGCGCAAAGTTTACCTGCCCTGAACATGGATCGGCCCTGAACCACGAGGTCTTCGGAGTTTTCGCTTGGATTTATTGGTAATTATTTTATTACTAATTAATAACTTTGAATGTACTTTACATCGTTACTTGTTCTGACATTTTGACTGTATGTAATATTCATGAATCGTCACAAGCATGTATTGGGCTCTAATGAATAGTTTGCGTACGTCCACCATTTTTTTTAAGTCTTTGTAAGACTTCTTGCCCTTGTTGTGTACCGACCGTTATTTTAGTAGATTCGTGGTACACACTCAGGCTGCTGCCTTTTGCATACGCGTACACTGGCGTGGGGGACAAGGTATGACAGCGGGGCGGACCCTTGGGTGTGGCCTGGGTGTGGCCGGAGGCGGCGGAGGGCTAGCACAATCGCCGGGGTGACGTGAGGACGGGACTGCGGAACTACGTGCTGTGTCCCGGTGACGAGGGGAGTTTGAAAATAAGGCAGTCTTCTACTACCGTGTCGTAAATGCTGTCGGTAGGCTTCGTGCATGCAGGGTCACTCCCGCAGTTATATTAGGGTTTTTCGAAATGAACTGCGCCTGTATTGTGGACGAGAGTGCGCGGCGGCAACAGGGGGAGGGGAAAGACGTCTGTAGTAAAGTCGGACAGTTTGTGGCTCAGATCACGTAGTTTTTATTTTAAGGGACAATGTAGAGACACATTAAGATCATAAAAACAAGTATGACTGCACCAGACTATAGCTAAGTAGCTTGTTTCTATCTGCAGTCCCTGATTTACAGGAATAAATTACACAGTGCAAGTATACATGTTAGTTAAAGATTTTGAGAATCCAGTTTCAGAAGGCAGTGCATGTAAAATAACAAGAGGATTACTTAAAATATTAAAAATGCTATTGAAAATTATGTGTCTTACACTTTGTCTTTATTTTCCACAGATGTCTTGATGTGGCAGTGTAAATTGTGCAGGAAAGTGGTGTCAACAAGGATGAATGATGAATTTGTGAAGACTGGAGCTCTTTTCATCCCGCCACCCAAGTTAAAAAGTGACATTATGCAAAGCTTGGCTTCTGAAATCCTTAGGTACAAACCATACCCTTCTGATTTGGAATTTGATGATGTTTGCAAAGCGCTCATTGGTAAATATCCATTTTTAAGAGAGTTGGGCTCAGAGACTGGCTATTCGACCTGGAAAATCACATTAAAGCAGAAGATGGGCAACTATCGAAGCAGCCTCAGAAATATGGGATGCAGTGAACTAAAGATAAATTCCCTTAAACGTAGAGGTGATGAAAATGTCCACCCAAATCAGGTAAAAAAGGCACGAAGAGCCGAAGTCAACTTTTGCCCAGATTATCCACCTGGTGAGAATAAAGAAAGTCAAGAGGAAGATAGAGTTGCCCTTCTCTCTGAAATCCAGAAAAGGAACAATGATGAACTGATTAAAACAAAGATGGAGAAAACTTTTCCATACAGGAGACAAGAGATTGTTCAAGACATGCCTTTTATTGCAGATTTCAAAAGTAGATGGCCTGCTCTCTTTTCACATCGAGAGGTATGCCATGTTGGCTTATAATGCTGTTGTCATTAAAACATGCCTCTCATACAAATTGCATGCTCACACAACAATCATAAAGTCTAATATGGTAGGAGAAGACAATATTGACACCAATTTTTGTACGCTAATAATTAAACTTAGAGGTTAAAGAGGCTCCTGAAGTTAGGGAACTAATTTTACTAAAAGACAGTTTAGATAATTACGACTTTTCTAAACATTTTACAAATTTTATCCCAGTTTGGCAATTTTTTACATTTATAATTTTACTTCCTGATTGTAAACGATGACATACTAGGAAATTACTATAGGGACCATGTTTTACACTGGGCCAAAACTCCTCTAATGTCAAATTTTTTAATTTGACAAAAATACATCAGAACACACTTACCTTTTTAAGGGAGAGAGTAAGACTTTTGAAACGCCACAAAGATTACAGGCTATATATCTTTATAATTTGGCTCTTGGGGCAGGGAAAAAATAACAAAAGAAAATGTTTTTAAATACATTTTTCTTTCACTGTCTTTTAGATAAATGCAGAGTTCAGACGAATCACCACAATGCCGTTGACCTCAAGGTTTATGTCACAGCTGGATCTTTACACTCCTAAACTGGTGAAAATCTTCAGAAAGAAGGGAGGAAAACCTGGACGCAAGATCACAGAAATTATGGCAGGAATTGATGAGGTTTGTCATTTTAAATTTACTTGTGAATGAATAATTTCACAACTCCCAAGTATACAGCAAGGGTCTCCAACCTGTCTCTCAGGAGCTACCACTAGCTCTCCAGTCCATGTGTCATTAGGTTTTCAATATAAAACCAAAAAGAAGAAAATGAAAAAAACAACAGTTTTCTTCATTAATTGTCTTTATTATTTTGAGACCGGAACTGAACCGTTTTCAGTCCCGGTCTCAGTCCTGGTTCAATCCGTATGCAGTGCAAATGTCCGGCATCACATTTTAAGTTACGGAAACGGGAAACTGCTGTTATCCATTTTTTCCATTCATTTTAAACACAAAATCGAAAACTGAAAAAATTAATCGCTATCCATTTTTTCATTTTGGTTTTAGAGTCAAATAATGAAGAAAACTGTTGTTTTTTCATTTTCTTATTTTTGGTTTTATATTGAAGAACAAATGATAGATGGATTCTCTCCACATACTGCATTGAATAATTCAAATTAGATTTATCACATGCCTATACATTTACAATGGTTATATTTTGGATGCTTAACTAAAGATGTTTGTATGTTTTCCCCATCTAAGGCTTATAATTGCCACTATACTTAGAATGTTTCTTGCAACTGCTAACAGGAGTAGCTCTCTGCTATTTTTGGTTCGTAAAAGTGGCTCTCTAGGAGAAAAAGGTTGGCGACCCCTGATAGACAGGGTAGTAAAATATAAAAAAAGTAGATATTTAAAATTTTACTGTAAAAAATTTATGTTAAGTTTAAATCACAATATAATTGGTATTGGATTTTTTTATATATATAAAATTGGTTTAACTTGGCACACATAGAATGAATAAAGTAATATTAAAGTATGAAAGCCTTACATATCCTGTTGTATGCCAGATTTATTATTTTTTATTTATTTATTTTAGAGAGACTCCATTGACACAAGGAGATGTTGTACCTTGAAGGCCCTTGCTGTTTATCTGAATGAAGACCCAAGCAACATCATAAAAGAATACGTGGTAAGTTTATTGTGTGAAATGTTAGTAATTGTATGGAAACTATTAGAATTTTACTTGCTTATTGTGAATGACTAATGGTTTTGGATTAATGTATGTGTGGGTGTAATGAATTATTTGTGTCCAGCACACTTGATTCATGTGTACAAGTTTGAAAATTTTAGTTTTTATATTATAGCTTTCTTTAGTGTTGCAGAAGACATTACTCACGCCAAACCTTTCCACAGGATTTAATACTTTTATACTTAAAATAGACACCAGTGCTGTCTTTGCAAGGGGAACGTGGATAGCCTTAACCCTATGAATTGGGGCCCTCTACAAACTCATGTCCATAGCTGCAACTAAAAATGCAATGTGTTGTTGGGTTTAATGTGCAGTGAGCAAATGCATAGGTTAACCAGTATCGTATTACTTCATAATGTCACAGGGAGGTAACATATTCATGCCATCAATGTTCATTAGGTCTAGTATACTATAAATTATTGTAATTTTTAATAACCACAATCTTTAACTCTACAATGCAGACTCTAGTAGATTATGTAAAAGGTATTTTATAACAAATATGGTCTCATTATTACTATTGTGGCCATACCAGCTTGTCAAAGCCTGATCCCGTCAGATCTCAGAAGCTCAGCAAGGCCGGGACTGGTTAGTACTTGGAAGACCACTGGGAATTCCAGGTGCCACAGTGGGGTGCCAGTGACAAAAACTGTCATTGTGTCCTTAGGCAAGACACTTAACCCACATTGCCTAGTGTGAAAGGTGTGTGTGTGTGTGTTTGCGTTGGTGGTGGTCGGAGGGGTCTCTGGCGTAAATTGGCAGCCTCACTTCAGCTGTGGCTACAGTCGTAGTTTACCACCACTGAGTGTTGAGTTAAAAATGAACTGTAAAGCGCTTTGGGGATCTTGAAAGGAGCTATATAAATGCAATGATTAATCATCGCTGAAATATTCCAATTATATTAATTAATTTTATAATTATAATCCAATTTATATTTTTTAACTTAATTTGAACATTTTCTGTAGTAGCATTCCGTAACCATCTTTGAACATTTTTAAATGTATTAATGTACTGACTAGTTGACTAATCGCGAAAAATCATCGCTGACTTTTCAACTTCTACATTAATAATTTGTGACGTTGCAGGAGGGACAATAATAAACTTGACGAAGTAACATTTATACCTCTTGTTAAAAAAAATAAAAAAATTAATGCATTTAACTTATTGGAAAAACATGTAATAGTGTCTTTTTTGTGTTTGAGGATGTGGAGTTCCATAATGCCCAGCAACAAATGCCAAAGACAGCCATTGGCATTTATGCTATCCTGCATGAAGGGGATGATGGTGGAAAGGAAGCAGAGGACGTGGGAATCATCATTGAGGGAGTCACTGTACTGCAAGAACTTCGTGATGTTGCCACTGCCTTCCCTTTGCTCTTTGGACTGATGTATGTGCTCAACTTGAACTACCCACAGGATCTCAAGTACACTTTTGAATTTTTCCAGAAGATGTTGATGGAGCTTGATAACAAAAAAATGTCAAACAAAATTCAAGTTTTAAAAAATAAGCTTCTTGAGTAGATTGGCTTTACCATGATCTAGAACTTTATTATTATTATTATTATTTTAGATGGGCAGCTGTTTTAAGTTTTTACTTTGCACTAGATTTGGGCAGTATTGACAAAAATTAATGTTTTATTTTTTGGTGATCTCAAATGACATTTTATTTACATATATATATATATATATATAAAATATACTAGTGCTAGAATTTTGCACCATATGTTTTGGTTTGGAAAAAAGTTATTTCCTAATATAAATTTTAAAAAAGAAGAAAAATGTGCCCTTTTATACAGATTTTAGTTTTAAAATATCCTGTTAAAATGTTAAAACTGCACAATAAATGCAGAATTGTTTTAAAATGATTTCTGATGCTGTTCTTTGTTGACTTCTGGGAAACTTGACTTGATTTTGTTAGCAATATTTAACAGTGTTGCGTCAAGCGGTTGCATGCAACTGCATTGAGTAAATATGAATGGGCTTTATTCATAATGTTAAATTACTGTAGTAATGTAAGTTCTATATAATGGTATCAATACAAGTTACTTAATCAGTGTGAATTAGGGCTAAGAAGGCAAATTCTTAAGATTTACCTAAGTATGTTGAGTAATTATTATGAAATATATTATAAAGGAATTACGCAATGCAATTATGTATTTTGTATTCTATAAGGTTGAGTAGTAACTATGTAATCAAGATAGCTTGCATATATTTAATCCATCTACATGGATCCTATAGAAGTATGTTAAGTTCATACTATATAAGCATGCTTCACAACAATTACTCAATGTGGTTGCGTGCAACCGCTTGACGCAAGGCTTTTAAGTAAATTTAAAGAATTATTTTTTTGAGTGTAGGTTTGCGTTTGACGTCAGATTAATCGTAAAATTGACCACCAAGACTCTCCTGACTGTGACTCTCTCTGGACCAAAACCCGGGTCTAGGTTCAAGGACGAGTCAAAAGCAGAGACCACATTCTGGGATAAATATCGTTTCGTGAGACTTGGATATCGTCACACTCCTGTTATTGTCCTTCTTCCTACGGGATTTGGCGCATTACAAACGTCACGACCAAACAGCAGCGATTGGTTAAATAAAAAAAAGTACTCGCCTACTGTCGAGCGAACGAATCCTAATGCTGCGAGGTCAGACAGTTTCTATAAAGCCGACGGATGAATCAGGCTACTGGATGACAAAATAATAAACAGCAAAATAAAATAAAAAAAATCACACAAACAAAACACAAACAAATGACACAATTTTGGGCATTTTAGAGCATTTTGATGCTTCTTGGAGGCTGCCGACCCCAATTAAACCTATAAAAGCATCATTAATATCTCCAAAACTAAAGCAGCACAAATGAAACTTTCTGCAGCACAAATGAACCTAGGGATGGGCATGATTAGTCGATTAATCGATAATTGATCATTAAGAATTTCATCGATTACGTACATTTTAATCGACAAACCGAATGTATGTTGCTGTGTGTGTCGTGACCAAACAGGTGTGTACATGTGTCTCTGCATCAGAAGGAGCGAGACACAAACAGTGGGTCAGTCTGTAACGAACCGAAGCACAAATGTGGATTTAACCAGGATTTGTAGAAGAAATTCCACACTTTCCGTTGCGTTGGGACAAGTGTGAGTCCATGTGCACAGTGGATAAAGCAGCACATATGTTTCTGTGTCCAGTGGGAAAAAGTTTTTCCAGGTGAGAGTCGCTCAATGTGGATGACGAGGCCCCGCCCCCCTCCCCCCGTACGCTGTCCTGGTTTTGACAAACACAAATCTGGTCACACTGACCTGTATTCACCTGAGTCATGTCTTTTAATCCAACACAAGTTGAACCACATCAGCGACACAAGAGCTGGAGTTTTATCTTCACTTAGTTTATGTAAATTAGTGATGTGGTTTTAAGTTTTGTTTCTGTGAGATTTGAACAAAACTGAATTAAACACATTATAATGTCAAACAGCTGATGTGGATCTAGAGTCGTTACGGTTTATTTGTCGTAAAGTTGAATTTATTTATGCAGATTAGTGCAGATAGTAATAATAATGATGATCATTTTAATATAAAAACGTTAATGATTAATCAATAATCGATCGTTAATTCTCTTGACGATCGATTAAGAAAATTTCATCGAATGCCCGTCCCTAAATGAAACACAAATAATCAAAGTTTTTTTTTTTGTGTAGGTTTGTGTTTGAGGTCAGATTAATCATAAAATCAACCACCAAGACTCTCCTGACTGTGACTCTTACTGAACCAAAACCTGGTCTAGGTTCAAGGACGAGTCAAAAGCAGAGACCAAATGCCGCGAGGTCAGACGGTTTCTACAAAGTGAAACCGGCTCAAGAATCAGACTACTGGATGACAAAATAATAAACAGCAAAATAAAATAAAAAAATCCCACAAACAAAACACAAACAAATGACACGATTTTGAGAGTTTTAGAGCATTTTGAAGCTTCCTTGGGGCTGACTGACCCCAATTTGATCTGTAAAAGGTCGTTAATATCTCCAAAACTAAAGCAACACAAACGAAGCACAAACAATCAACCACCAAGACTCTCCTGACTGTGACTCTTACTGAACCAAAACCTGGTCTAGGTTCAATCCAGTCCAATCCACTTTATTTCTATAGCACATTTCACAAACAAACTGTTTCCAAACTCCTGCACAAATACATAAAAAATAACAACAATAAGATGATAAAGTAAATTACTAAAATAATACTAGTCTTAAAGTAATAAAACTAGTAAAATAATATAAAACCAGTAAAATAAAAATAAAACTATATCATAGAATAGAAATAAATAAACCAATAAATAAATTAAATCAGTAAAACCAATAAAAACACATAAAAATAAATAAAAGACACAGAGGCACACAACTCACGCGGTGTTAAAAGCCAGAGAATAAAAGTGGGTCTTCAGACGAGATTTAAAACTCTCCACTGTTGATCGTTCCAGAGTTTAGGGTCGACCACAGAGAAGCTCCTGTCCTCCTGGTTTCAAGTCTCGTCTTAGGCCCTGAGCTGGAGCTGGACCTCAGACCTCAGGGGTATAAATTTGGATGAGGTCCGAGACGTACTGTGGAGCCAGTCCATTCAAAGCTTTAAAAACAAACAATAAAATCTTAAAATCAATTCTAAAATTAACAGGAAGCCAGTGCAAAGATGCAAGGATTGGGGTGATGTGCTCTTCTCTCCTTTTTGTTCCTGTTAAAAGTCGCGCTGCAGAGTTTTGGACGAACTGTAGTCGGTAAAGTGCGTTTTGCGAAATGCCGGAATAAAGTTGCATTACAGTCGTCCAGGCGCGATGAAATAAAAGCCTGTATAACTTGTTCAAATAGTTTAAAGCAGCGGTGTCAAACTCATTTTGGTCCGGGGGTCGTATCCAACCTGCTTTGATCCCAAAGGGCCGGATCAGAAAACTCATGTCATATAAACCCCAAAAATAACAAATAAGTTCAAATATTTGTGCAGAGAGAAACACAAATCTATTACAGAAATCTTTTTTTAATTGATGAACTTCTTTCTTTACAAAATATTATAATATTATGAACAACCTGAAACTTTAAGAAAAATGCAATTTCAACACAAAGTGCTTTAACATGAACTTGTATGTAAACAGGAATAAGTCAAATTTTTTTGGGTAAAATCCTGCACTCGGCTCCACTTTTCTCATGTTGGACATTTTTCTGATGAGGGTGTCACGGTCAACAGTCAAAACGATCGTCCTTTAAGAGCGTTTGGAAAGAGACAAGTCTTCATTTGTGCTGCTCTGGTGGGAGGGGCCACGTACAGAGACGCTGGAGACGCTGCTGTGATAAACACACAGAAAAATAACAATATTTTAAAAGAAAAATATAATTAAAATATTTTAGTAGAAAATCAGCAGAGGGCCACATTAAAGGTCTTGGAGGGCCGGATCCGGCCCTCGGGCCTTATGTTTGACACCTGTGGTTTAAAGGATAAAAAAGGTTTAACTTTAGATAAAAGCCGCAAATGATAAAAACTTGATTTTAAAACATTGTTAATCTGTTTATCAAATTTAAAATCAGTGTCTAAGACGACGCCGAGGCTGGTGACTGTGGGACGAACATGATTTTTGAGGAATCCCACATTAGTGAAGAACTGTTCAAGGACGAGTCAAAAGCAGAGAAAACATTCT
>NW_026570999.1:0-5000 GCF_026225935.1 Boleophthalmus pectinirostris | reverse complement strand
CCAACATCAGTCCCTGTCTCCTCACCTCCTCGTGCCACAAACACCAAAACACTCTTCAATAAAAACAGGACTAAAACAGAACCAAACCAGGACTTAAACAGGACTAAACCAGGACTAAACCAGGACTAAACCAGGACTAAAACAGGACTAAAACAGGACTAAACCAGGACTAAACCAGGACTAAACCAGGTATAAACTAAACATAAACCAGGATTTAAACAGGTCTAAACTGGAACAACAACTGGACGAAAACAGATCCAAACTAGATATAAACCAGGACTAAAATGAAACTAAACCAGGACTAAAGCAGAACTAAAACAGGACTAACACAGAACTAAACCCAGACTAAAACAGGACTAAACTAGGACTAAAACAAGACTAAAACAGAACTAAACCAGGACTAAATTGTGACTAAAACAGGTTTAAACTGAATATAAACCAGGATTTAAACAAGGGGCTAAAACAGAACTAAAACGGAACTAAACCAGGACTAAAACAGGACTAAACCAGGACTAAAACAGGTCCAAACTAGTTAAAAACCAGGACTAAAATGGAACTAAACCAGGATTAAAAGAGGACTTAAACAGGACCAAAACAGAACTGAACTAGGGGTTAAAACAGGACTAAAACAGGACTAAACCAGGACTAAAACAAGACTAAAACAGGACTAAACCAGGACTAAAACAAACCTAAACCAGGACTAAAACAGACCTAAACCAGGACTAAACCAGGACTAAAACAGACCTAAAACAGGACCAAACCAGGACTTACACAGGTCTAAACTGGAACTACAACTGGACTAAAACAGATCCAAACTAGATTTAAACCAGGACTAAAATGGAACTAAACCAGGACTAAAAGAGGACTTAAACAGGACCAAAACAGAACTGAACTAGGGGTTAAAACAGGACTAAACCAGGACTAAAACAGGACTAAAACAGACCTAAACCAGGACTAAACCAGGACTAAAACAGACCTAAAACAGGACCAAACCAGGACTTACACAGGTCTAAACTGGAACTACAACTGGACTAAAACAGATCCAAACTAGATATAAACCAGGACTAAAATGGAACTAAACCAGGACTAAAAGAGGACTTAAACAGGACCAAAACAGAACTGAACTAGGGGTTAAAACAGGACTAGAACAGGACTAGAACAAGACTACAACAGGACTAAAACAGAACTAAAACAGAACTAAACCAGGACTAAAATGGAACTAAACCAGGACTAAAAGAAGACTTAAAAAGAGACTGAACTAGGGTTAAAACAGGACTAGAACAGAACCAAACCAGGACTAGAACAGGACTAAACCAGGACTAAAACAGAACTAGAACAGGACTAAAACAAGACTAAAACAGAACCAAACCAGGACTAAACCAGGACTAAAACAGAACTAGAACAGGACTAAAACAAGACTAAAACAGACTAAAGACTAACAGGACTAAAACAGAACTAGAACAGGACTAAAACAAGACTAAAACAGAACTAGAACAGGACTAAAACAAGATTAAAAAAGGACTGAACCAGGACTAAAACAAGACTAAAACAGAACCAAACCAGGACTAAACCAGGACTAAAACAGAACTAAACCAGAACTAAAGCAGAATGAAAACAGGACTTTTGCTTTTCAAGTCCAGAAAACACCAAGAAATACTGAGAAACAAAAATACCAAAATCAAATCTTTACTAATTCCATCATGATAAAGACATGTGAGAATTTTTTTTAAACAGTTTTTTATTCTCTATTTTGATCTGGTCATGCATTCTCTTTTCTATCTTTATTTTTTGCAGTTTTATCCCCAACATCAGTCCCTGTCTCCTCACCTCCTCGTGCCACAAACACCAAAACACTGTTGAATAAAAACAGGACTAAAACACGACTTAAACAGGACCAAACCAGGACTTAAACAGGTCTAAACTGGAACTACAACTGGACTAAAACAGATCCAAACTAGATATAAACCAGGACTAAAATGGAACTAAACCAGGACTAAAAGAGGACTTAAACAGGACCAAAACAGAACTGAACTAGGGGTTAAAACAGGACTAGAACAGGACTAGAACAAGACTAAAACAGAACCAAACCAGGACTAAACCAGGACTAGAACAGGACTAAACCAGGACTAAAACAGAACTAGAACAGGACTAAAACAAGACTAAAACAGAACTAGAACAGGACTAAACAAGATTAAAAAAGGACTGAACAGAACTAAAAACAGGACTAAAACAGAACTAGAACAGGACTAAAACAAGACTAAAACAGAACTAGAACAGGACTAAAACAAGATTAAAAAAGGACTGAACCAGGACTAGAACAGGACTAAAACAGGACTAAAACAGAACTAGAACAGGACTAAAACAAGACTAAAACAGAACCAAACCAGGACTAAAACAGAACTAAACCAGAACTAAAGCAGAATGAAAACAGGACTTTTGCTTTTCAAGTCCAGAAAACACCAAGAAATACTGAGAAACAAAAATACCAAAATCAAATCTTTACTAATTCCATCATGATAAAGACGTGTGAGAATTTTTTTAAACAGTTTTTTATTCTCTATTTTGATCTGGTCATGCATTCTCTTTTCTATCTTTATTTTTTGCAGTTTTATCCCCAACATCAGTCCCTGTCTCCTCACCTCCTCGTGCCACAAACACCAAAACACTGTTGAATAAAGCCATAAACGCGTGGCTCGTGGACTCACCGAAGAACACGGTGGTGGTGTCCATGTCTGCTCAGGGGCGGGCGGGGGGCTGTGGGGCTCCTCTGTACCCGGCGGGAGAGCTCTGGTGCCTGGGCAGAAGCAGCAGCGGGAGCCTGGGCATGTCTCTCTCTCCGTACGCTCCGCGGTTACGGTTTGGTGACGGCGCGCTCCCGTCCCTGTGTGTGTGCGTGAGCGCGCGTGAGCGTGCGTCAGTGTGCGTATCCTTCAGAGGCTCGGTCCACAGTGAGCAGAGCCGCTGCGCCGCGCTCCGTCTCCCTGCCGCTCGCCCCTCCCTCTATCTCTCTCTCTCTCTCTATCTCTCACACTTTAACACACACACACACACACACACAGACACACACACACACACACACACACACACACACACACACACACACACACACACACACACACACACACACACACAGACACACAGACACACACACACACACACACTCTCTCTCTCTCTCTCTCTCTCTCTCTCTCTCTCTCGTTCTCGTTTCTCTGTGTTTTTTTCTTCTTCTCTGGTTCACTCGTGTATCGTGTGTTCGTGTGTGGTGTAAGTGAACAACTGCTTCTGCAAGATATTTCTGGCACTAAAAACAGCTGTAACTGAAAAAAAAAAAAACATATATATATATATATATATATATATATATATATATATATATATATATATATATATATATATATATATATATATATATATATATATGTTCTAGATTAGACGTAGAATAATCCTGGAGAAGTCCTGTTATTATACACCTGGTTTAGTTCAAAATTAAACTCAGAATGGTTCGGTTATAGACCTGGTTAAAGCCTAGATTAGACCTGAACTAGTCCTGTTATAGATTTTGGTTAGTTCAAAATTAGACCTGGAATAGTCCTGGAATAGTCCTGTTATTATAGACCTGTTTTAGTTTTGATGGAACTTGGAAAACCATATCTTGATTAGAACAACAGTGGAAATTATGTAATATAGTTATGTTTATATATATATATATATATATATATATATATATATATATATATATATATATATATATATATTATAAATATATAATACAAGTCCATCCAAACATTAAAAAAAAATAAAAAAGATTTAAATTGTGACTAAAACAGAACTAAATGAGAATTTAACTAGGAGTAAAACAGTCCTAAATAAGGACTAAACCAGAACTAAAGTAGGACTAAAACAGAACTAAAACAGAACCAAACCAGGACTAAAACAAGTCCAAACTAGTTAAAAACCAGGTCTAAACCAGGTCTAAACCAGCACTACACCAGGACTAATCTTGGACTTGAGACAGAGAGAACCCTCGAGCCAGTGGAGCAGGGTGTTCGCAAAGCTTGATCAGGTGACGGCTGCACTTAGTCCCGTGGGGCGTGGAGTTCTGCACCGGGTCTTTTTCCTGCGGTCACCCGACCCGGGCACGTCCCGACACTCAGTTACTTTCAATCTGGTTCAGTCCTGGTTCAGTCCTGGTTCAGTTCTGGTTCAGTCCTGGTTCAGTTCTGGTTCAGTTCTGGTTCAGTTCTGGTTCAGTTCTGGTTCAGTCCTGGTTCAGTCTGGTTCAGTTCTGGTTCAGTTCTGGTTCAGTCCTGGTTCAGTTCTGGTTCAGTCCTGGTGGTTCAGTTCTGGTTCAGTTCAGTTCTGGTTCAGTTCCTGGTTCAGTTCTGGTTCAGTCCTGGTTCAGTCCTGGTTCAGTTGCTGGTTCAGTTCTGGTTCAGTCCTGGTTCAGTTCTGGTTCAGTGCTGGTTCAGTCCTGGTTCAGTCCTGGTTCAGTTCTGGTTCAGTCCTGGTTCAGGTTCTGGTCCAGTTCTGGTTCAGGTCTCTATAGGACAGTAGTGCAGATTTCATGAGCCTATGTCCCGCGCCCACTACTCCCCTTGTCTACAGTGTTTCACAGTGTAGATTAAATCTTTCTGTCATGAGAGAAACAAGCAGCTACAGCACTACACTACATTACAGCTCAGATCTGTGGAGAGGCGCCCTGCTCACAGAAGGAATTATTGTATTTTTGCACAATACAAACATTTGTAATGAATAAATGCTAAATGGAGATGTTTTAAATCAGACCATGGAACTCAGTGTTGTACCTGAACGTTTGGGTGAACGTGAACTGAACTTTCACTCTGGAGTCTGTGAACGACATGTGCCTCTGTTTAACTTCGGTCAGTGGGATGTCAGATTTCTTTAGTGTTACAGGTAAAAACCCAGAGAATCACACCGTCAAGAGCCCGCAATGTTTAGTGGAAAAACATTCCAACAAGTGTCGTTCCAACGCGTGCGTC
>NW_026570998.1:0-25000 GCF_026225935.1 Boleophthalmus pectinirostris | reverse complement strand
TCATGTCTTGCTGTGCACTGCAACACTGGAGGGGTCAGAGGAGAAGAACAGAGGAGAGGGTCAGAGGAGAAGGACAAAGGAGAGGGTCAGAGGAGGGGGTCAGAAGAACAGAGGAGAAGGACAGAGGAGGGGTCAGAGGAGAAGGACAGAAGAGGGGTCAGAGGAGAAGGACAGAAGAGGGGTCAGAGGAGAAGAACAGAGGAAGGGTCAGAGGAGGGGGTCAGAAGAACAGAGGAGAAGGACAGAGGAGGGTCAGAGGAGAAGGACAGAGGAGAGGGTCAGAGGAAGGGGTCAGAATAACAGAGGAGAAGGACAGAAGAGGGGTCAGAGGAGAAGGACAGAAGAGGGGTCAGAGGAGAAGGACAGAAGAGGGGTCAGAGGAGAGGGTCAGAGGAGAAGAACAGAGGAAGGGTCAGAGGAGAAGGACAGAAGAGGGGTCAGAGGAACAGAGGAGAAGAACAGAGGAGGGGTCAGAGGAGAAGGACAGAGGAAGGGTCAGAGAAGAAGGACAGAAGAGGGGTCAGAGGAGAAGGACAGAGGAGAGGGTCAGAAGAGGGGGTCAGTAGAACAGAGGAGGAGAAGAACAGAGGAGGGGTCAGAGGAGAAGGACAGGAGGGGTCAGAGGAGAAGGACAGAGGAGAGGGTCAGAAGAGGGGGTCAGAAGGACAGAAGAGGGGTCAGAGGAGAAGGACAGAGGAGAGGGTCAGAAGAGGGGGTCAGAAGCACAGAAGAGGGGTCAGAGGAGAAGGACAGAGGAGAGGGTCAGAAGAGGGGGTCAGAAGAACAGAGGAGGAGAAGAACAGAGGAGGGGTCAGAGGAGAAGGACAGAGGAGAGGGTCAGAAGAGGGGGTCAGAAGGACAGAAGAGGGGTCAGAGGAGAGGGACAGAGGAGAGGGTCAGAGGAGAAGGACAGCGGAGGGGTCAGAGGAGAAGGACAGAGAAGGGGTCAGAGGAGAAGGACAGAGGAGAGGGTCAGAGGAGAAGGACAGAGAAGGGGTCAGAGGAGAAGGACAGAGGAGAGGGTCAGAGGAGAAGGACAGAGAAGGGGTCAGAGGAGAAGGACAGAGGAGAGGGTCAGAGGAGAAGGACAGAAGAGGGGTCAGAGGAGAAGGACAGAGGAGAGGGACAGAGGAGAGGGTCAGAGGAGAAGGACAGAGGAGAAGGACAGAGGAGAGGGTCAGAGGAGAAGGACAGAGGAGGGGTCAGAGGAGAAGGACAGAGAAGGGGTCAGAGGAGAAGGACAGAGGAGAGGGTCAGAGGAGAAGGACAGAGAAGGGGTCAGAGGAGAAGGACAGAGGAGAAGGACAGAGGAGAAGAGGAGATGGAGCAGAGGATACTCACATGCTTTGGTGTGGATTGCGATGGAGAGAAAGGTGATAAAAGCGATGACGGCGATGAGGGAAAACACGGCTCCGATGCAGAAGAAGAATTTGAGTCCTTTTAACCAGGTCCTCCAGAAGTCCTGCAGGTACATGACGTGAGTGATGAGAGTCCACAGGGCCAGCACACCTGACAGGGACAGACACACGACAGTATAAAAACATGAAAAAAGCACAACTAAAACTACCCACTTCACTAAAATGTACTCATGTATAATTAAGATTTTGTCCAAATTTAACCAAGTTTAGACTCATTTGTGAAGTTTATTATTTCACTTCCTGCTTGGACAAGGGCAAATGACATAACTCCATTACTTGTGTTACTGTAAACAGGCCTAAGATCAATAGTTCTGATTTGACTAATAAACATAAATGACAACAGTTTTATTCAGTTCAATAAAGTGTCAGAAATTGTGAGTTGTGCGTAAACTGTCAGTTGGATGGAGTGGATGGAGTTTTCCTGTTGATGACACAGAGGCAGAGGGATTCTATTTATAATTCACCCACATTTCCTGTATTTTTGTACTTTTCTTCACTGATGTAAAACTATGACCAAGTAATAATTACAGAAACATGAAAACGTGTTACTGGTCTGTTTGTGTCACAGGTCAGATCTGTGGAGAGGCTCACAGTAACAATGTGTGTTTTTTACGTGGTATTTTTGAGCTGTAAGTGATTAAATGCAGGATAGGCAAGTTAACTCCTTGTACTTTTTGAAGTTGACAGTAAAGTTTTGGTGGATCAGTTAACACAGCGATGTAACTGTGATGAAATGCATTCATTGTGCAAAATAAGCACAGTACAAGAGCTCCTCCTCTGCTGACAGTGACGCTCTGAGTCCCGTGTGAAAAACGGTCTCTATCCAAAGTGCTGATGTCACTGTTACTCAAACCTCTTCAGTTGAAATCATGACACTGCGTTTTTCAAATCTGAAGAGTCACATTTTAGTTTCTGCTTTTTATGAAACTTTGACAAAAAAACAAAGAAAAAAAAAACGTGACACAAAGAATGACTGAGCAGAGGGTTTCACACTGAGGTCACATGACTCAAAGATAAGATTTCAACAGCAGCTGAATCTATAAAGTTTGGTCTATAAACCAGTGATTTTATAATGAAGTTATTTCTCCAATTCTGACTAACATTCTCCATGTATCTGAGTAAAGTGTAAAAAAAGTGAATCCGCTGTGAACTGTCTGCATCTAATTATTAAGTTTTAGACTTTATTGTCTGAGAATCAGGAAGTGTGAGGTTTGCATTCTAGTTGCAAGAATTTCTGTGACAGGAAAAGGTTTAGTCCCTGGTTAGCCCAAGACTAAAGCGGTGCTTACTGGGTGTTGGGGTGTGTGCCCGCACTTGGTTTAGTCTTTATTGGGCTCAGTTTAGTCCCGGTCTAGTCCTGGTCTAAACTAACAGACTTATAACTGTGAAGTCTTTTGAGGTCAGACATGGAAATATGATCATCCCGAGTCAAAGTCCAGTTCATACTAAGCCTGAGTTACATAATCTAGTCAACCATAAAGACAGACTGTACTCAATAGAATCATGTAATATTGGCCTATGTGTACCGACTTCTCTGCAGAGATGTGTAGAGATAATTTTAAACAACAAACTCTGAGTTATACATGTATTATCTTGCTGATTACTGCATGGTTAATAATGGATGTCCAATTAATGTTTTATTATTATTATTTATTATATTCTGAACTTGTGACACCATCTTGGGGCACATAAGAGAATGTTTTTTCCTTTACAGACCATCTCATCAGTGCAACCCTGCTTCAGTCACAGGTTTGAAGAATACAGCAGGACATTCCCTGAGCAGGCTCTGACCATCATTTTAAAGGCCTACCCTGCCCTCACTGGAAACAGGCTGAACACTGAGCTGGGCGTCATCTGCAGCCAGGAGGAACTGAGAGCATTTCAGGGAGCCGTAGTTCTTCTGCAAGTCTTTGCTGAGGGTTACATGTTTTTCAGGAGTAAAACTGTTAAAAATGATCATCACCACACCCATGACCACTGCAAAGGCTGAAAGGTGCTTCTAATCCTTTAAAAGAATTAAAACATTTCTGAAAAACACCATGGGTCAGGACAAACTAAACGCACTGGCCATGCTGTCTCTGGAGAAGAAAATGATCACTGGAATAACATTACAATACAAACAAGTTGTGTCTGATACTGTTTATCAAGGGAGTGATTGTTGTTTCTTCTGATACTGTTTATAAAGGGGTTGACAAAGCACTAATACTGTATATAAAAGAATGCATCTTAAAAATAAATGTCTTTCTTTAAAGAAGCCGTCACTGTTCTGAAGTGACCGCCATCGTGAACATGGAATTACAATAAACTCATATTTTTATGGGTATTATGCAAAAGTGCCTCTTGTGAGCTTTAAACCATGTTATAATGTTGTTACATCCTCAAAAACAGACGTGGATAGGATGTTTGAGTTACCCTTTATTATCAGTCTGTCTACATCTCCAAAACTCAAAATGCTCTATTACACCTTGTGATGTCATGAGTAGTTTTCAAGTGGAACTCTTTTTCCTGTAATTCAGTAGAGATGGGCAATTCCAGAGTTAGACGTAGACAAGCTTTAATCCTCCACAAGGGACAGGATTTGGACAAATATTTGGAGCTAAAATTAACCAAGCGATTCTGGTGAAGGTGTGTGGAAGTTTAAAAACGCAGTGGAGCGCTTCCTGGATCACTTCATGACATCACATTGTGGAACAGTGTTTTCTGTTTGAGAGAAGAACTCAGCCTAAATGTGCAGGATTTGTGTGTGAAACATGTGACTGAAACAACAAAGCTGCAGATGTTTTTGATTGAGAAACATTATAACACAGACCTGTAAATATGGACACTTTAAACTAAATCTTGATAAAAGGAACTCTTAAAAAACATGTATTTACTCAAAACCAGCTTAAACTCGCAGAGAGATGTCCAGATATCTTGTGTTTACCTGAGAGCCCTCCCATGGCTGCGGTCCACGGCTGGCTGTACGCAATGTTCCAAACCAAAAACGCAGAAAACCCCACGAGCGCACCCACGGACGCATACCCAATACTCAAATACGTCTTGTTGATCGCCATAATCACCAAAAATCACCCAAAACTACCGCAAAAAACACGAGAGAAGCGAGCCGAGCCAGCGCCGAGGAGCCAGAGAGATAAAGAGCATTCAAAACAACTGCATCCGCTGCGTAAAACACCAAATGGATCAGCTTAAGAAAAGAAAAACGAGTATAAAATTGACTAATGCATGCTAAAAACCGCACAATCGTCCCTAATCGAGACGAAACACGTTATAATAAAGATGTTGTGGTTCTCTTCAGTAAAATATGCACATCGGGTTTACGTCAGACGCGAGATAGGTGTGGTTGCCAGATTGGAACGGAAGATCCAGCCTCGTGGAGCAGATAAACTTTGAGCTTAATTACACTTCCATGATAAGTCACTTTAGCACATTAAAGTGTGGTTAAAAGGATTGCTAATAATATACCGGAATGTCTTTTATTTTAGATTATATGCCATGCTATTAATGTTTTAATAATAAATCAAGCTAATAGCCTATTGATTGGCTTTCTAATTTCACATGGTCAGTATTTATTGATATTTGTACAATTGTAATTAACCTACTTGCACTGACAGTTTTGCTCTGTTCTGCCCATACTGTAACTATTTATACATGTGTTATATTTTAAATTGTACATCTAAAGTTTGTTTGTTTGTTTTTTACCTTCTTTTAATGCATGTCCTTATTTTTTATTTGAACATAGTTTATATTTATTGTTGTCGCACCATAACGCCAATGCAAGTTCCTGTTTGTGAATTTTTTTCCCTGACAATGACAATAAAACATGGGTTCAGCTTCCTGTTATTGATGCTTTGCTCTGACATCAGGCTGGGGCTGTTCTACATGTACTTCTATGGCAGAATGTTCAGCAGTTACCATGGTGACACAATAGCAAAGACTATTAGACTTTTACTACTACAAGAAAAAAAAAATTAAACAACACACAACAAACAGGCTGATGGTAGTGAACTTGTGACTGTAATATTATTTATTTAACAGCACAAATATGCTTCCCTGTTGAAGTTTAAATAAGTTTGTTCTTTCTGGTCAGACTGTGTTAAAACTAAGTTTGAACAAAAGAGCATCAGACAGAGCAGAGTTAGAGCTTTCAATAAGTGTCACACACCAGGGAATGTCAGACAACAGATATATTCTGTTTGAATTGGTGAATTGCTGTCAGTGTCAGTGATCCTGACTTTTCATCGTTCTGAAACTTATGGATTCTGATATAATTACCATTTTACTAGACACCATACTTTAACTACAACTTGATTACTATATAGAACAGTGTAACAGTACTCTTACTTGAGTACTATATAGAACAGTGTAACAGTACTCTTACTTGAGTAAAAGTTGTGCTTCTTCTTCCCTCTGTAAATGAGTCTAAAGTGACAAAAGTTTTATGTGACAATCTGAAATGATCTGAACATTTGTGTGTCTTGCAGCTCCTTCACATGATTTAGTTTGTCTCATTTTTGTGTCTGTTTGGAAATAACAGATTTTATGACTTATTTCATCTTTTGTCTTGACCCAATTACATTAACTTCAAATTCTAAATCAGATGTTACGTCCCTGCTGTTTCTCTTCCTGAACTCAGGGAAAACAACTATATACATTTTATGTTTTCTTGGATCACAACTTTGTACTTCTACTCAGGTATTATTTTTGAAGTAGTGACAACAGTATTGTAACTAAATACACACTGCCTAAAAAAACTGGACTAAATTTAAACATTTTCAAACATGTAAAAAAATAGAGCTTTATTATGAACTTACAATGTACATACATTTACTTTGTACAAAGGTTGACTGAATTACTTGAAGGATTTTACCATAATCAGTGCCCTGCCGTTTTAGTTAGTTTTGGTCCAAAGTGAGGCAAACAAGTATAATTTGGCAACCAGAGAAACATGTGGCTGTCCAGCTGAGGAGAGACAGCGCCCTCTACAGGGGTTAAACAGAAAAGACAATAACACTGAAATCACACTACAACTGTCAGAGACATGACTTCAGAGAAATGAATTCAGAGAAAACATTTACATTGCACAGAGTTTGTGCTATTTAAAAATATCACTGAATCACTTTAGTAGGAACTAAAAAACAAATGTCCAGGTTTAGTGCTGATTCACAACCGATCCTGGTTTAGTCCATAGTCAGACATTTGTAGACTTTGTTTAATTCAGTTTTTAACCTGATTCAGTTCAGAACATGATAATGGACAGAATGGAAGAGATGTAATCCTGCCCTAATCCTTAGTCCTGGTTTAGTGTTGAGTATCATCAAAGACCATAAAGATTTTGGTTGGGTCCAGTCCTGATTTTTACTTTTAGTCTAGGTTTAGTCCTAGTTGAGTTTTGAAATTGAAGAATCTAAGAAATTCCTGTTTTAGATCTGATTTAGTCCTAGTCAAACTCAGTTTTGTTCCGGTCATTCAAATGTGGAGGAAATGAGAAGGAAATCCTAGTTCAGTCCAGGTTCAGTCCAGGTTTGAGTTTTATTTTTTGTCCTTGTTTCAGCCTTAGTTTTCCAGTTTTTTGTCTTGGTTTTCGCCCTGGTTTCAATCCTGGTTTTAGTCCTGGTCCAGGTTCTGATACAGGTTGGGCAGGTAGTGTTTGAAAAAGAAGGCGTCCATTTTGTGTTTGAGTGTGTTGATCAGCGCTTCGTCTCTGTAAACTCTCTGAATCAACATGTCCTCTCCACAGAACAGGAGGAGGTCACACCACGCAGTCCCCGTCACCATCAGCTCCCCCTGAATGTGCCAATAAGTGGGAGTCCAGGGGTTTAGCCGAGGCGTACCCTCTTTACACACCATATATGTACTCTCAGTGAAGCTGCGCAAATGCTCACACTTCACATGTAAAATCCCAAAGGAGATTTCCTCATTGGGATCATACACCAAGCCGTGTGGATGCGCCGCGATCCAGGGAGCGCCTGGATGCACTACAACCCCACACGGATACCAGTTTACACAAATGAGCTGACAATATTCACGCACAGCTTCCATCCGTAGCTCCTTTTCAATAGTCGCTTGCTTACACCGGCGTTTACCGCGTTTTAGCTTAGCCACTAGTTTTTCTGCGCTACCTTCTGCATCTTTAATTGAAAATAAGTCTTTAAAACAGTCGAACAGTCGTCCATTCTTAACACTGCTGGTGACTGCTTTGTCTTGGCGAGTAGATTGTTCCAGTGTATAAGCAGCCTCCCATGTTAGGGCCATGCTGTTGATGATTCCCAGTTGGTTTTCCAGTAGAGGGGGAATGGTGGATGATGGGACCGTGTGGCTCTGCAGGGGGAGTCGAGGTTGTGGAGGAGTATTGTCTAGTGGTTTGAAGTCTTTCTTAGAGGGCAGAGGGTGATGGTAGGAGAGGGGGCATCCTTTAGGGACTTCACCCAGGGCACACTCCACAAACTCCACGTCCTCGTCTAGCCCCATGAGCGTGATTAGGGGGCGCTGTTCTGCTGGCATGTCTTTATAGAGTTCAGTCTGGCGAGAGATAAAAGCCTTGTATTCACTGGGAGTGGGGAGAAAAGTGTTGTCCGGCTTCTTGAACCTAAAAAGAAGAAATATTTTCACATTAAAAGGTCATTTGAAATGTCAGTAAGAGAAGCAAATTGATGAAGTGATTCTGACCTTGGACATTCCAGCAGAGTTTTCTGTGGCGAAGGCTGGAGAATAAAACATCATTAGAATTCTACCAGGAGGACATTGTGCTTGAAATCTATGACACCTGTAAATTTTTAATTATATACAATAGATTGATCTAAAACAACTAAACAAGTCCGCTGACTTCCTAAAAAGCTGCATGCAGTTGCAACTCTGCTGCATCGTACACATATCACAGATTAAGAAAATTAACTTGTGGAATGAAGTAAGTACAGAGCAGTGTAAATAAGCAATTAAAGATTGCTCCAGCATGCACAAGGCACTCCAAATACAAATCTGAGCGTAAATGTTTAGGGGAAAACCACTAACATGGTTAAAAGCTCTGAAGAGTTTATCCTGCAGAATAGGTCCACTTTAAGCTGATATAGATCAAGCCCTTCCCAAAATATCAAAATATCACTGTGAAATATCGAATTATGGAGGATTTACTTATTAGTTTTGTTGTGGATTAGTAAAACATGTAACATAGTCATTTGTGTTGTTTTAGTTCACCTCTGTCTCTTGGGATGTACTTGGCTCTTGATCCTCTCTGTTTTCATTGACCTCCTCTTCTATCTCTTCCTCCTCTTCATCTTCACCATTTCCTCCCTCCCCCTCTCCATTTTCAATGTTGTCGTCTTCGATCACTGACGTTGAAGCTGAAACTGCGGCCGAAGAGCAGGGAGTGTCACTCAGCTCTAAAGTACTGGAAAAGAATTTCAAAAAGAGAGAATAGATTAGATTTTTTTTTTTTTTTTAAAGTACCATCATTCCCTCCACAAACAACACACTCTCCCCTAATTGTGCATAAAAACGTCTAACCCTGTGTTTAGATCTGTACAAACATGCTCTGAAATGTGATTCTTACATTAGTTTGTTAGTTCAGATTTCAGTCTTTTGGTCAATTTTGGCACAGACCTGACTCATATTTGGCCTGGTGCAGGGCTTCTTCCTGCTTGTTTCCAAAGAAGTGTTGTTCCTTTGGCTAGAACATTCTACAGCATGGCATAAAATATATCTATCTCCATGGAAAATGTTCAGAAGTTTAGTTTAGTTTCATTCCATGGAATCAAGCAGCTGACTCCTCCAGAAAGTTACAAACTGTACATTTAAATAAATCTAAAAGTGTGAGATCAACTCTGAACCACACAATGTATTTATTGTAAATTGTGTCAAAAACATGTCTTGTCTTGTAGAACCAGTCTGTTGTTCAAAGAGGTCATCAACAACTAGTGGCGCAAAAAACTGAGGAATCATTTTATTAGTTAGACTTTAATCTGAGCTTTGTTTTAACTCAACCTGACCATAAAGAACTGACTTAGCTGGAACTACAACAGGTGAAGGTGGTTCAAACAAATTAAAGTTCTAGATAGTTTATCTCCTAAGTTCTTAAGTGAGTCTACCCATGGAAAAAATAACTTGAACTGGAACGTTTTAGCTTGATTAGTAAATGTTTAGGGGGAGCTCAAGCTCGACCTTACTTTGGCTACTGGTTACACATGAATTTACTTGATTACTTGAATTTTTTTTTTTTCAGAGAAAACTTTTTAATCTGAAACTCTCTCAAAGTTCCCTTTACAAAGAGCCACAGTCATTCTTAAGATGTCTGTAAGGTGCCTCTGTTTGATGTCTAAGTCAGAGGAGCAGATATTTGAAAGCAAATAGTCCTCACGTGGCCAGGTGCTCCGCGTGTTTCTCCATTGTCGTGTTTATGATGTATTTTTATGGTCACATTTTATATAGCGCTGGTCACATTTTCGGTCACATTTTTATACAACACTTTTCCACCTTCACACACATATTTACACACCAGGGTACGCACACACTAGGGGGGAGGTGGGTTAAGTGTCTTGCCCAAAGACACAACAACAGCATTCATCTGTGGGAGCTGGAATCACACCACCAACCTGTAGGTCAATGGACAATCTCTACTCTACCAACTGAGCTCCTGCCGCTAAGAGACTAAGACAAGTGCCGCCATCACTTGGGAAGAAGTCATAAGCTTCTGGCAGAATCCCAATAATCAGAAAGGATCATGGGATTGAAAAGATTCTTTCACTCTTCTCTGAGTGGAAATCACTGAAGAAAAACAGCAATAAAACCATAAAGCAATTATACAAAATCAAAGCTTATTCTGTATTCAAATTTTCATTTAAATACACTGTATTTATCTCTTATACAAATTTGTCATCATTTAAGACTGTTTTTACAAGTAACAATATGAACGCCAAATGATGACTCTGAGCAAAACTTTTGTGTGCTTGAGCTACCTCTAAATATTAATCAATCAGGCTGATATTTTACATGGAATATTTTTCACTCAAATAAAACAATGGGAGGAAAGAAGTTTGAAACTTTAAAATGTTTAAAAAACATTATTTTGTGGACCACCCTAATACACCATGGTAAATGTGAGAGACCTGTGCGAGTTCAAGATGCAGATGGTCTCTGGCTCGGTTTTGACCTGGTCCATGACGTCATCGCTGATCACACACTCCGTCTGCTCCTCTTTGAGCTCCATCAAACCGGTGTCAGAGAACACAGCTCTGCTCTGAGCTCCAGGAGCGCACTCTCTGAGGGCTGGGTAACTGGAACCCACATCTGTAAGGAGACAATTTAGGTCTGATTAAACTGTAATGTAAAAGGACAAAAACGATTTATATTTGTGGGATAAAATTGTCTATTATTGGCAAAATTTTTAGGACTTTTTACCCATTCAAAAGATATAACTTTTTTTAAATTGCAGATCTCCATGGCAAGGTTTTGGGTCATAGGTCATATTTTAAACCCATCAAGGAGCGAGAAGGAAGAAGACTTGAGGTGCTAAACTAATCCAAGAATCTCATGTACTTCAGAACATGTTTGTAGAGGTCTGGACTACCCCTCAGCCAGCAGCGTTTACACAGAATAAGACTCCAATGGAGACACAGGGAGCTCCACTGGCCAAAAAAATAACTGGACACAGAACACACACAGGACATTATGATTTGAATCGATTTTGATCACAGTCAGAGCAAGATTGATGGTTTGTCAAATGGGAGAAGCTCTTTACATTTTCATTCTTATCATATACTATTATTAAAGAAAATGTAATCCACCTTAAATTACATTTGTAAAGATATCTAATATTAATCAACCAATGCCCTGGCCCCTGCTTTGCAAGTAACAAAATCAGGAGTAATCTTGTTTCATAATAATCCTCAATGTCACAAGTTTACACAAGATTATTAAAAATCCAAATTAATAGAATGAATTTGATTAATTGCCCAGCCCTGCATCTGACACACATGAGGACATCTCAGTACATGTTTGCAGACATCTAAACTACAGGGTTAGTAGATTTTACACAGATCCAAAGGAGACAGAGTGACATAACAGGACCTAAATGACCATTAATATCCTCATTTCAGTTTTGCAGCAAATACATATAAAGTTAAATGATTTGGGCTTATACCATATGTAAAGGGTATTCAAGTCACGTTTTGAAGTACTTTTTGAGTACAGTAATCAACATTACCTAAAACACAGGGCCTGCACAGACCGCACAAATTAGAAGTGTGCAAAGCCTGCTGATAAATCCAGTTTAGTTCCAAAAAAAAGTTAATGACTTGGTAGTAAGTAGAGTAGGGTGACCAGACATCCCTATTTACCTGGGACAGTCCCAGTTTTGAGCCCTGTGTCCCGTGTCCCAGCAGATTTATACAAAACCACTGATTTGTCCCATTGTCCCAGGTGTCCTTATTTTTGACCAATTTGATTCCTACCAACAGTTAAGAGTGGCACAGACTGCCATTTGTTTCAGTAAACTACAGAAAAAAACGCTTAAAAATGACCAAAACACAAAGAAGATGTGACTATACTGACTCACAGATTAATTGTGAATGGGCTCAGTGCAACAATGTTCTTTAATTACGCACTCGTTTCACAACTGTATTATTTTCAACCACCCCAAACCAGGGATGTCCCATTGGCAAAGACTTGATGGTTTGTAGTTTGAAGTAAATATAGTCTCTCAAGTAAATTCAGCTGGCTTCGCTGATTTCATTAGAAAGTACAAAATAATGGAAGTTACTACAGATGGTATAACAATGTAATTAAATTTAAATTGGATTAAGTAACATGTTAATTCCTGTTTCTCATCGTGTATCCAAACAGTATGCGTATATAGGTGCTGTGTGGAGTAGTAGATCAACCAAATACAAAGTAAATAATATATGCTATTTTTAACTAACTTAAAAAAAAAGATATATATAGCTTTAAAACGATTTGCAACCTTTAATCCTGTCTGATCCGATATAACCACATGATTGCGTATTTCTTAGCTCCGTACCGATCCTACAGAGATGCACTTGCGGTTGCAGCACTGACTTGAGCAGACTCTGCAGTCGTTTGTTTTCATCCTCGTAACATTGCACCAGATTTTGCACTTCGCTAAAAATATTGACAGCTACGGCGGTAAAACTCTCCGTGATGAAAGTACGGAAGTGTTCGAGAGGCTCCGTAGTCATTTTTGTTTGCCGTTTTTGTAGTTTTCTTGTTTTAATCCCTTTAATTCTTCGTTTATTCACGTGTGTGGGACAGAGGCTAACTATGCTAATGCTAACCCCGCGCTGGACTCGAACCAGCGGCGGAAGAGCAGCGGTTACACGCTGCTCAAGCGCGCCCCCCACAGGCCACACCGGGCCACTGTCGAAATCTGGTGGAGAAATTAAATTGCATTTTAAAGCGACCATATTACACGATTTTCTGATCTGTTCTAATGTTTCCTCATTACAAACACACCTGGAGTTGTGTTTTGTTTCATTCACATGTTTAACACACAAACCTGCAGATTCAGGACGAGTTCTTCTTTCAAACTGAAAACATTCTGTTCCACTTTGTGATACAGGAAGTGCTCCACTGTGTTTTTAAGCTCCATACACCTTCACTAGAGTGATTTGGATATTTCAACCCTACAGCTGCCAATCTCTACTGAATTAAAGGTAAAAGGAGTTGGAAATGTTGGAAATGCAGAACGACTAATAATAAAGAGTTACTCAAACATGTGTGAATGAAACAAAACACAACTTCAGTCATGTTTGTGATGAGGTACCAGCATTGTAATATCTTAATGCTCAAAGAGTCAGTTTTGTGTATTATACACGGAGGAGAGGTGTATAGGCCAAAAATGACATAATTGGAAATAATTGGGGAAAAAAAAGAAAAAAATAACTTTTGTCCAGTTGACAGAATTGAATAAATAAAGGATATGAATGATGAATTAAAAATAAACATAATCAAGATGATGATCAAGATGATCCCCACAACAGGGAAATTCAAGTGTTGCAACGCAATGTTCAAGAATAACTGGAAAATAGGAAAATTACATCAAAATTAAGATGATAGAAAGAAGAAATTATATTACAAAGGTTTACAACAGACAGAACCTAATACAACACCTTGTCAACAGAGTGGCTTTAAGGCTACAACACTCTGAATAAAGGGCTCTGACTTATTATAAATGGTGCAACTTATGGACAAGAACAAACACCAGATAAAGTGATTTCAGTAGCCTATATTTTAGTATTTGTACTTAGTGGCTTTAATTTGGTTCTCAGCAGTGCAGCATTGGGACAAATTACATAAATACTGAGGAGGTAAAATGACTTGGATAGATTGCACCAGTAAGATTTAAATTATGTTACAGTACTGCACATGATTACTACAAATAAATAAATGTATTATACATGTATTATACATTCTGGTCATAATAATGGAAACGTGCATTTGTCTATTATTTACATGCCTGTTACTGATTTATTTCTAAATTTATTTCCATTAATTTTGGCATGTATTTATTAATTTATTGTTAATTTATATTTATCTTATTACTTGTATCTACTTACTGCTACATTTATGTACCTATGAGTGTTTTTATTATTAAAGGGAGAGTAAGAAACACGTTACTCAAACTTTTATTCAAGTGATGCTCTTAATTGAAATAATAATGCCATTTTGAACAGAGCTACATATTTATTTTAGAATAACAGTGGCTGAAAACAGTACAAGATACAAAACCAAGAGCATGGCACTCTCTGTTTGGACCATCGGAGGGCGCATGGTGCTGTCCTTCTCCTCAGAACAAGATCCGGAGGAGACGGGCAGCTGTGACAGAAGCTCCCCCACAACACTCTACTGTACCCGGGCAGGACGAGCGGCGCGCATCGGTGCTACTAACTATCCTCCAGCCGTGTGCTCTGCTCTGGATACGCCTTTACAACCTTCAGGCGACGCCTTTCCTCCTTTTATCCACGCTTTGTGCACTTATTTCACCAATCTCCAGCGAAGGGACACTGTTGCTTCTAGTTTTAGCCACCGATCCATCGCTGCTAGCCTCTTCTGACCGTGTTTGGGCTCGCAAAACTCGGCTGTCACGTCGTGGAAGTGCCGCTAAACAGACCTGGGACATTCAGTGAAAATGGGTGACATAACCCCATCCACATCTCATACATTTCAACCCGAGGTAAGACTTTACTTCAACTATTCTTTTTTGCACGGCGCTGCACGATTTGACGCGGCTAGCAAGGCAAACGTCAACTTGTCATCCAGTAGCTCCCAATGCTAATTTTGACTTTAGCTGCACAAACGACACAAGTTTGAAGTAAGTGACATCGAGATTCGCTTATGCTATGTATTTACCTTTTATAATTGCTACTCGCTGTCCTAAATCAAACTAAATACTTTGTCAAATGTTTCACTTTATTGATGGATCAAACTAGACATTCCATCACCGTAGCCGCAATGCTAAAATTGACTAGCCTCGCATCACACACGCTTTGTGCCGAATTCGCCAATAAACTGCAAAACCAAACGATTGCATTTGAAAATGACCGTGGATATTTAGTGGTTTTGGTGCACACTTTCTATTTAATGTTTTGATTTTATTTGTCAATAAAGTTGGAGGAAGATACACCTCATGTTTTAGCATTAGCTTCAGTTGTGTTTTCATCGCTAGCATTATATTAGCTAACTTGGCAATCCTTGGTGGGGGTTGGTAGGAATTTTGTTTGACCTGTACAGAAACGCTCGTACCGTTTATCACAAAGCTTAAGACTTAAATTAGCATAACATTGTCCACATTGTCGTTTTGCGTGTCATTTTGCCTGGGAATATTGTTATTAAAGTTATTTTTGAGCATATGTTAGCTGCTACTATGACGCTACTGTCAAATCTATGATAAATGTGTGTGCGCCTGTGTTTTAATGACAATGAAGAGCTCTCTTTACCTTGCATTGTAATTTGTACAATAGTGACGTTAACGGTAGTTGTTTTAAATGTGTTTCTAGTTAACTGAGTGTTGAATTGTGTGGATTTGTAACGTTTGATCGTGTTTTGACAGGGTTTCAGTCCGCAGTATCGGAGGAGGAGGACTGTCGAAGACTTCAACAAGTTCTGCACTTTTGTGTTGGCCTATGCCGGCTACATCCCATATCCACAGGAGGTGAGTGAACGAACACACATGAGTGAATGAACACACATAAATATGTTTTCATATTTCTCATGTGTGCTCAAAGATTCTATTCTAAGACTTCTATTACTATTACTATTATTATATAATAACTTTGCACAGTCGACTGCGAGATAGAGATGTCATGTGTAAGTAGTATACAACAGCAGTAGAGGAACAGTATTTACATTATTAAGCACTAATGACAACAACTACTTTTCTTTGCCAGATACATCACACAACATTATACACTTGGTATTGATACTAACCCACAGTTGTATGTATGTCCTAATAGAGCTCGGTTTGTGACATCACAAAACAGCATTTTCAGTGAGCCTAATGTTAAACTAATGCAGATTTTAAGATGCTGAATATTAATCTTAGAGTGCATTCAGACACAGATGTCTTTACCAGAAGTGACCCAGTGGGTTGTTCCACTGCACCTTCGTTTACTTTTTAATGGTATTTGACTAGTATATCTAGGAGAGTTTTGCACTACTGTCCGAAATACAGTGGATTTCCATGGTTAAAAACATTTTTTGACAGAACACCTTAGTTTTTTTTATTGACATGGCACAGTTCTGTACACTGAACTTCAGAGACTGAAAAGACACTTTGCTTCACAAATGTTACAGAGTAAAGTGATGTTTTAATGTTTATTTTACTCATGTTTTAGTGTAGCACTTTTAATGTAGTACTTTCAGCCCAGTTAAGTCAGAAATAACTTGAATTAGTCTTTTTGGCTGGTATAAAATAAATGAATGAACATTGAATTAAAGCTGACCAGAATGTATCTCTTGGCTGTTGGCCAGTGTGTATTTTAGTTTCAGCACTTGTTTGTAAAATTCTCTTATACTGCTACTGGTCTTTATTTGTCCTGAGGCTTATCACAGATGTATTGACTTTGGTTGGTGCAAGTCTTCCTTTTAAACAAAAGTTGAGGTAACTGTCAATAAACCTCTTGGGTTATGATACAGTACATATTTTAATTTGGTTGCAGCTGAGACCACACACTCACACTATGAAAAAATACTATGAAAAATACTGTGGAACTGTGTAATGATTAAATCAAGCTTCTTTGTAATAATTATTTTCTACATATGTTGTTGTGTGTTTGTGCCCTTCATTAATTGCCAGAGAAGGCTTTGTAAACCGTTTAGTTTAAACAGTTTGAATTTAATCACAGGGGCATTATTTCAGGAGAGCTTTTATTGTTAAAGCTCAGATACCAGATATTTCAAACCACAAAGAAGGAGATATTGGAACTTTACTTGTTTCTGTTTCTCCCAAACCTTTTGTCACATTGCTAGTATTCACATGCATGAGTTTTAAGACGCGTAAGCAGCTTTAGAACAGGTTTTTCAGACAGAAATGAAGTAGATGGACCTCCCTCACAGCCAATCAGCTTTCAGCACAAAGCATCATATAGAAACATACAGGTTTGCATTCAATGGAATGTTTTATAATTTGATTTTACCTTATATTTACATTACTTTTCAAGAGAAAGTTCTGAAATGCAGTTTTAATTCTCTTTGTTATACAATGTAATGTAATTTTTATGAGCCCTGGTTGACATTTTTTAAAATGTTTTTTGCAGTACTTTGGAAGATTTCAGTTTATAAGTTTGTAATCAAATTTATAATCATGATTTCAATTATTGCGCTATTCAATTACAAACATGTAATGAAAAAAAAAAAAAACTTAATTACATTCTGTTACTATTAAATTATATAAGGTCTCTACCTTTCCTACAGGTAGATTTTTGACAAAATAGAGGTAACAGTTTGATATAATCATGCTTTCAGTTATGAGCCAATGAACTGTGACTTTGTTTTTTGGCATATTTGACAGCCGTATGTGTGGGTCACGATAATTACCAAATCAACTTTTTGTTCAAAATACAATAGATCGAACTTTTAGGGGTCAGTATTTATCATAGGTTTTTTCTTTCAATGAGGGGAAACTATTCCTATTCTACGATTAAAGTCACTATAGTTACAAACAAATTTCTAAAGTGTTTCATTCTGCTGTTTATCTATTGCAGTTTGTGGTTTTTAACTCATTCAGAGTATTTTTTGAGGATAACACTGCTGTAGGGTTTTTGTGTCAGTGGCATAAATTAGTGTCATTTTTATTGTTTATTGTCTATATTTTCTTCGATAGTGTACCATGCTTCAAAATTTGCTGTCGTGAAGGCCTGTCTATCTGCTTTCTAAATGAGTTGAATTTGAGTTACTTATATGCTCTTGTTGCCTTCCAGGACTCTCCCGTGCGCAGTAGCTCCAGTCCCCCCAACAGCACCGGCAGCACAGCAGACAGTGACGGCTGGACCCCGGGACCCTCTGCCCCCTGCCCCCCACGTGCCAACAAGGTCCCCACACAGGACCGTAACAGGAAGCGACCACAGCCAGGTGGCGCTCTGCCTGCACACCCTAAAAAAGAGGTCAGCTATACAGTCGGGAGCAGAGTGAGATGGTTAAATGAATTACACAAAATCAGCTTTAAAAAAAAAATAAAAAATTAAGCTTTGTACCATGTTATAACATTGTTCCCTAACAAAAACATGCTTGAAGAGGTTTTAGATGTCATCTATGCATTTTTGAGTAATTTAGCAATCTCTCCAGGGCCCTATTCAGACCCTCCTTATGGTTAGTAATGAAAATCCTTATGGATTCTCAATACTAAACCCATTATTTTACCCCAAAAAATTAAAATTGTGGCATAATCTTTTATTTTATTTTCACAGCTCACTGTCAGCTCCTTTCACCCAGACGAGCGCAGAAAAGTCGACAAACTGAAAAAGAAGAAGAGACGAAAGGAGCACTTACCTGGAGACACTCACTCACCTATACCTGAGCTGCAGTGCGGCCGACCAATCAAAGACGAGCCTGACGATGACATCAGCATCGCCCTGCCCAGCCCTGCCCACTCATCCTCGGGGTATAAGGAGGAGGGGGAGTTTCAGAGGGGGCAGTACCCGGGCGAAGAGAGGCGTGGGTGGGACCTGCAGGACGGTGTGGTGCAGAAGGTGGAGGGCTTGCCCAGTAACAGGACGGTGTTCAGACAGGGCAAACAGGTGGTATTCAGGGACGAAGACGGGTCTGGAGAGGACGAAGACATCATGGTGGACTCAGGTAGGCCGCTCACAATTTCCCAACATTCTGAAGTACAATATATTGCTGAATAAAATATATAGACAATAAACGATAATGTTGAAACTAATTCATTATCTCCCTAACAAACTATTCTAAATGTATAGCACTATTAAATATTGTATATATTTAACAATGTTTCTAACTTGACATGTTAAAAACCATAAGATGCAGTAGATAAATAGCAGAATAACACCTTAGTATTAGTTTGTATTTATCATGAGTGATGTTATGTATTCAAGCCTCTACAGCTCAAATCTAAACCTAGAACAATTAAATCACAAAGTTCCCAATGAGTTTTACGAAAAAGTGCCCACAACAAATATTGACCCGCCAACAATGATCGTTCCACCTAACTTTGAACTGATACAGTATTTATCATGACAGGCCTACACACACAATGCTCTAAACTTAACCATGGTATTCATGCTATTTCAGTAAGTAATAACATCTCCATGGAGACAAGCAGGTAGTGAACTTTCCACTAGTAACTTTACATTATACATAATTTAAGATCAACGTTTTTAACTGAATTTTTTGTGCTACAAATGGCTGAGAAAAACCTGACACACAACACACTTTGGGCTTTTAGAGCTGTTAACCATGTTTTCTCTTCAAATACATAAGTTGTGGTTTATTTCGTCTGTACATTTGTCTAGCCTGTATGGCATTTCACTACAGATCTCAAGTAAATCATGTCTAAATGTTTCTGAGTAAATACCATAGCGACAAGCAGTATCCCTCTACTAAATACATAATCGATTGAGTGACTAAAAAGGGGGCGTGGCCAAAGCTCTCACATATCTGTGTATCTGATCCAGACTAAAATCTCTAATCTAAATAAGATACAAAATGTCAAAACCCATTTCTATGGTGTTCCTTGTGACTTTTAAAAGCAGGATTAATGCTGAATTGCAGAACATTTTATAAACTCCCCTCTCCTAAACACTCTTTCTTTCTCTCTTTCTCTCTCTTTCTCTATGTCACTCTCCAGATGATGACTCGTGGGACTTGGTGACGTGTTTCTGCATGAAGCCGTTTGCGGGCAGAGCCATGATCGAGTGCAACACCTGTAACACCTGGATCCACC
Source organism: Boleophthalmus pectinirostris (assembly GCF_026225935.1). Classification (NCBI taxonomy): domain Eukaryota; kingdom Metazoa; phylum Chordata; class Actinopteri; order Gobiiformes; family Gobiidae; genus Boleophthalmus; species Boleophthalmus pectinirostris. The sequence goes on along the minus strand of NW_026570998.1, from coordinate 5,176 downwards.
TGTCCTGCGCCAAGATCCGTAAGAGCCACGTGCCCGAGACCTACGTGTGCCAGAGCTGCCGGGCGCGAGGCCTCGGGAGGGCATCAGGGCCAGGGGCCGAGCCGACAGGGGCGGGAGGGGCAGGGCAGGACGCTCGCAGGTCCAACCGCTCACGAGTCGGACCCAAAAAGCACATGCTGGACTGAAGAAGGCGCCGTAGAGGCGCATGGGGTCAAAGGTGAACCCCAACCGTGGGATGGACTCGGTGCTGCCCCCTTCTGCCCCAGTTCAGGTCTCCCTCCTCCCTCCAAGTGTGAAAGTTGGGCCTCATAAGGAAATGTAAACCTACACAAGCAACATGTGCACAAATTTGAATTGTTCTTCCCAAAAGTATTATTAAACTGTGATAAACGGAAAACTGTTCTATTCAGATTAAAAGACAATTTAAATATTTATTTTTAGACAAATGCATTTTTTTAGAGGGAGCTTTAGGGTTGTCCAAAATTAGAAAATTGTTTACTAATCTATACTAAAACTAGAATCGAAACTAGAAACTCATTTGAGCAGGAATCAATAGTGAAAAAATCCCCAGTCAGCATGAAGTCTTTCTTTGAACTCTCACTGTTCACTGGTGCTGATTGTTTTCAGTGAGAGCTTCTACACTGATGAGAGCAAAGTTACTGCAAAATACCTTAAAAAACTTACATTCTTACTGTGAGTAGGCTCCCTTTCCACAGATTTTAGAGCTTGGCCTGGTGGCATTATCTGCTTGTCGCCATGAACATAGATGAGGTTAAAGCTATACTGTGTAACATGGCAAGGCAATAGCCCCCCTCAAGAAAAATTATGTAGCACAGTTTATAAAGCAAATTGGCTTTAGGCTTTTGTACTTACAAACACAAATGTGTCACTTTTTTTGTAATCATTTTAAAAGTTGTAGGTCTATATTACTTCTTTGGTCCAGTTTTCCCGCTCCTCCTTCTCTCCTCAAAACCACTTTTCGATTATGGACCTAAATCTAAGGACTTCCTGTTTGTCGGAAGCCATTTTGGATCCCAGTGACTCTGTGCGTACGGCAATCACACGTGTACGTCAACGTTTGTCCATAAACATTAGCATAGCAACAAGCCGCTAACATTTTCGGGGAGGGAGTTCTCATCAACGAACACTGGAACTGCCATAGAGAAGCCCCTCCCCCTTGTAACTGCCACCCTGACCCTGGTGCATGCTGGGATTTGTAGGAAAAAATGGTTTGCACTTTGTTTTTCACCTTAAGCTCTCATATTATACTTTATTTTGGCTTTTCAAAGTGAATGAAGTTGTTTTAGAACTTCAAATGTATAACATATATCCATATATTCTCCTGTTGGAAGAGAATGATGAAAGGGGTACGTTGAAAAGGCTATTTAGCATCACTAGCATTTCTAGTGTAGTCAGTGATGGCTGTGGTTCTAGTCCCGGGTTTTTAGTCCTGGTCTTGTCCCTAGTCCCTGGTTCAAAGTCGTATGTAATAAGGATGCCACAAGAGCAGGACTAAACCAGGACCTGGTCTTCTTGGCCAGGAGTTTAGAAGGATTTTAGCTGTAGACTTGGAAACTTGGCACTTAAAAAAAAAAAAAAAGACGGGACTAAACCATATGTGATGGATATGCCTCTGCAGACAATGAACACACCACAGTGCAGGACTAGGAAAAAACAGAACTTAAAATCCAGATAAGCAAAAGCAGGACTAAACCAGAAAGTAGACCAGAGACTAAATGTTCCCACTGCAGAGCCCACAAGAGCTGTACTGAACCAGGACTAAACACAGACTAAAGTTAAGACTAAACCAGGGTTTAAAACTAGGACTAAACCAGGACCAACTTCAACAAAACTGCTACAGAGAGATTTCTTTGTGGTTCAGATGTAACATTTGTTAAATTTTGAAAGCCAGTTTCGAATAATATGGGAGCTTTAATAATATTTTCTGTTTTAATTTAACGGTTGCTCTGGAAATGCCTCAATGTCAATGTTACATACAAATTGGTTCGAATTTTGATAAAAAGAAATGTGTATTTTGCTCAAGATGGTGCTGAAAGTTTAAAAGTATCATCAAAAAATAATAGAACAAAGTTTGTGAAATGTTTTCGTTATTTAAGATTATCAGCGTGGCTCTGAGCCGACACAAACCAATGGTCTTCCAGCCAAACACTGTCCAACTGTGGCAGTGCTTCTCCACTGGTGGGGCTGGGACATGAGGGGGAATCTTCTGAATACTGACAATATTACAGTTGTAGAATATTGATGCTTCATACATCACGCTGGGAAAAAAACAAACAAACAAACACTTTAAAGTGCATACAGCAGGTTTTCATGTTTTTCTCATTCTGACTTGGTTTGGTGGAATAGTATCTGGCTAATGTTTATGTGTGTTTTACATCAGATAAGCAGTGGTTTGTGAATACAAGAAAATACGTGGGGGGGAAATTACAGGAAGTAGAGCCTAGTTCTCTAAAAAGGAATCCATCTACCAATGTCATCAGAAAATGTCATCTAAAATGCAGAGACAATTCACGCAGCCATTGGAATTTATTTTTATTTGTCTAATCATAACTATTGTGTAACAAAGACATGTTTTGGCCCTAATGTACATTATGGTTGCTAGGTAACAGTTATGGATTTGCCTCTACGTATGTCACATCTGCTGCCTACATCCAACCTGGAAGTATCATTATAAACTTCACCAAATGTTCTGTTCATTTAAGTGTAATTTGTTAATTAGTTTTGTCCTGTCATATGCACTTTAAAACTTATGTTTGAGAAATCAACAAAGACACCAAAATGCAGGGCATTTTTGGGTCCGACTGCATGTGTGAAACGCCCTTACTCGCACTGAATTTAGATAATTCTGCCTGTAGTTTTATCTTTTAAAAATGTATTTTTCATGACACGTTGGGCCCTAAACCACCAGTGGAGAACCACTAGTTTGTCTTACATTTTTATTTGAATTCTTGTCTAAAAGTCATATCAAAAGCTAACCACCTCCCGTGTTTAAGTCTGCTAACAACATTGTCATATCAGTATTTACATCCCGGTGCAAAGGACTATGGGAGATGTATTTCTTGACACTTTTTCGTCGTAAACCCAGTGTAAGCTTTTCTTCCTGTGCCATTGCTGTTAGGCCTGTTCGTGTAGGTTTCTGACTGTTTAAAAGCCATATTCTAGAGTCGCTTACAGTAGACCCAGGGCTAGACCAGGCAGGTTTCAAATAGTTGAAAAATGTTCCTAAATAATATTAAATACTAATAAATAATGCTGGTCTGATAATGATTCTCCAGACGGATCTCTCAGGATTTGCACTTGGTCCCGAGAACAGGTTTGGGAAGACTTGAGTGTAATAATATTTGTGAGGAGGTCTTTGTTAAGTCTTTGATCTGACCCTGGTCCCATTTCTGGTCTTGATCCCAGTCTTTAGTCCTGGTCTTGGAGAGTGTCTAACTGTGGTGCGAGCTGTTTCTGTGAAACTATTGTAAACTATTGTAAATAAAGAGTTCCCATTTTAATGCTGTTGATTCATTTTGTGCTCATATGAAGAGTAACGCTGTGAACAGTGTTCAATGTGAGATCCAAAGCTGCTGTCTGCTCTGTTTACCTCATGTTTAAAGATTCTCACCTGCAGGGCCGAGGGAAGAGACCAGATCCACCCTTTTTCTTCTTCTTTAGCGCCCAGCCACCTGTGGATAAAATTCCCAAAAGACTGCACTCACGAGGAAAGCCATCTGTGAGATTTTTTACATTTTACCATTACAAAAAAAGGTTAACATCTGATGAGTTTCAGGCTGCAACTGCAGGGCTATAATGGCAACTAAAATATTAAATCAGTAAAACTTATTAACTGGATTACAATTTACTTATAAATAAATGATCATTATCTCATTTTGTGTCCGTCTCATGGACCCCATTCTTGGGCATGTCTCCTCCCTTTTGGGGCTAGAGATGAGACCCCAAATAATACAGATTACCATAATAAGAAGAGTAGACTAATCGTGGGTGAGACATTTTATAGAACTGTGATAATCTCCAGAGACTGGCCGTTACAACAGCAGAATGCAGAAAAGACACTTGAGGTTTCTTCTAGACCACTGTTGTTTTCACTCATAACAAAGTACAACTACATAAAAGTTGTTAAAATAGGGAACTTTTACACAATATTAAAATTATAATTAATAACAATTTTAAACTGTCAGCAACATCATGATACCAAATATTTATGAATATGCTTCATGGGAGTGCAGCATGTTGTTTTTTTGTTTGTCTCCTGTCCACAGCCAAAAGAGTCCCACCTGTACGAAAAGACCCATCCACACACAGGGACGTCTCATGGTTTTATTTTATTGCAGCTTTTACAGAATAAACAACATCTGGACATTTAGACATTTACAGTTTCACATGGACTGAAATGCACCAGGAGAGGATTCTGATCAGCCAAGACATTATGATCACCTGGGACTAAAACAGGTCTAATCCAAGATTTAAACCGGGTCTAAACCAGGACTAAACCCAATCATGTCTTTTACTGACCACGGCAGACTGGGAAAACCCCACAAGATCTGCACTAAATCAGGTCTAACCAAAGACTAAACCAGGACTTAATCACAACTAAACTAGATCCAATCCAGGTCTAATCAAGGACTAAACCAGGACTAACCCAGATGTAACTCAGGTCTAACCCAGGAGGACTAAACCAGGACTAAGACACCTGCGACAGATACTGGTTATTGGACCCAAATCCTAATTTTTCTGCTTCAATGTTAAATATGCATTTTGTACTCCTCCACTTGCTTATCTTCATGGATAATTTACTGCCTGGGATGTTCCACAGTGAGACATTAAACCTATCCAGACATCTTATTCAGTTACAGATGTTTTTATTGCTACAAAACACCTAGTCTCCACTGATCTGACCTGTAACTTGGCCTGGTTGAGTCATCAGTTTGTTTCTAGGGAGGTGGGTAAATTGAATTTGCATAGTGTGGGACATTCCAGGCAATGCAATGACCCATAATAACCATGGAGACAAGCAGATGACAGACCATCCAACAGAAAAGTTCCACAGTGCACATTTAAACATTTTTTTCCTCATAATGTTGTGGCTGATCCCCGTTACAGCACAGGGTCAAACTAAGGACCAAAAGTAAAGTTAGTGCAAACCATCTCT
>NW_026570997.1:0-25000 GCF_026225935.1 Boleophthalmus pectinirostris | reverse complement strand
AGTAGTAGTAGTAGTAGTAGAAATAGTTGCAGTAGTAGTTCCAGCAGTAGCAGCTGTTGTTGCAGTAGTAATAATAGATTGTGTTTGTGTGTGTGTGTGTGTGTGTGTGTGTGTGTGTGTGTGTGTGTGTGGTGTGTGGCAATACCAGTTTGTCAAAGCCTGAGCCTGTCAGATCTCAGAGGCTCAGCAGGTCTGGGTCTGGTCAGAACTTGGATGGAGACCACTGGGAATTCCAGGAGCCACAGGGGGGCGCCAGTCACAAAAACTGTTGTTGTGTCCTTAGGCAAGACACTTCACCCACATTGCCGAGTATGATAGTGGTGTGTGAGTGAGTGGTGGTCGGAGGGACTTATGGTGCAGACTGGCAGCCTCGCTCTGTCAGTCTGCCCCAGGGCAGCTGTGGTTATAGTAGTTATCACCTCTGAGTTGGAGTGAATGAAGTATAAAGTGAAGTGTAATGTGAAGTGTAAAGTGAAGTGTAATGTGAAGTGAAGTGAAGAATGTGAAGTGTAAAGTGAAGTGTAAAGTGAAGTGTAATGTGAAGTGAAATGTGAAGTGAAATGTGAAGTGTAAAGTGAAGTGTAAAGTGAAGTGTAAAGCGCTTCTTGAGAGGTGCTATATAAGTGCAATGATGAATGAATAGTAGTAGCAGTAATAACAGGGTTTGTAGTCCTAGTTTAGTCTTTGTGCTGGTTCAGTCCTGGTTTAGTCCTGTTTTAGTCGCTGTCATTCTGTAAGTTTGACACATCATGGCAGATTTAGGACCATTTCCAGCTGAGCTGAATCACATTTAAATGCACAGATCTTCATTAGAAAATCTGTCAGGAGTGATTTCATCACAGCAACTCACAGCATCACATGCAAATGTGAAGTGACACGGAAACAAACACGTCCTCAAAACAGTCTGTGCACAGGATGGAACAGTACTCTTACTCGAATAATATCTGTCTGTATACGTTATAACATGCACTGTATTTAACTTTTTATTCTTACTATTGTTTTTTTTTTATACTATGAACCAGATATCATGTGTTCTTAATAAAGATTGAATTGAATTGAATATATACAGTCCCCTCCAAAAGTATTAGAACAGCAAGGCAAATTCCCTTATTTTTGTTGTTCACTGAAGACATTTGGGCTGAAGATCAAAAGAAGACTATGAGACAAGAGTTCAGAATGTCAGCTTTAATTCCTCGGTATTTACATCTAGATGTGTTAAACAACTTAGGATATATCACAGTTTGTATTAGACCACAGTATTTTTAGGTGAGCAAAAGTAATGGAACAAAAAATCTTAAAGTAAATAAAATGGAATGTTTAATGACAAAACCCTAACTTGCAATAACTGCCTGAGACCCATCGACATCACCAAACTGTTGCACACTTCATTTGCTGCTGTTCCAGGCTTTTATCGCAGCTTCCTTCAGTTCTTGTTTGTTTCGGGGTGTTTCTCCCTTCAGTCTCCTCTTCAGGAGGTGCAATTCATGTTCTGTCGGGTTAAGGTCAGATGACTGACTTGGCCAGTCTAAAACATTCCAGTTTTTTCCCCTGATGAAGTCCTTTGTTTTGTTGGCAGTGTGCTTAGGGTCATTGTCCTGCTGCATGGTCAAATTCCTCCCATTTAGTTTGGATGCATCTCTCCATATGGTAGCAGATAAAATATTTCTGTACACTTCTAAATTCATTCTGCTGCTACCATCATCAGTTACATCATCAATAAAAATGAATGAGCCTGTTCCAGAAGCAGTCATGCACACCCAAACCATGAAATTACCTCCACCAGGCTTCACAGATGAACTTGTGCTTCAGATCATGAGCAGTTCCTTTCTTCCTCCACACTTTGGTCTTTCAATCACTTTAGTAGAGATCAGTCTTGGTCTCCTCAGTCCATCGGATTGTGTTCCATAACTTTTGTGGCTCATCTCTGTACTTCTTTGGAAATTCCAATCTGGCCTTCAGATTCTGACTGCTGAGGAGTGGTCTGCATCTTGTGGTGTGGCCTCTATACTTCTGCTCTCGGGGTCTTCTTCGAACAGTGGATTGTGATACTTCCACGCCTGCACTGTGGAGGTTGTTGGTGATTTGACTTACTGTGGTTTTGGGGTTTTTCTTCAAAGCTCGCACAATATTTTTGTCATCAACTACTATTGTTCTCCTTGGCCGACCTGTTCGACTTCTGTTACTCAGAACACCAGTAGTTTCTTTCTTTTGCAGGACATTCCAAATTGTTGTGTTTGCTATGTCCAATGTTTGTCCAATGGCTCTGACTGATTTTCCTTCTTTTCTCAGGTTCAAAATGGCTTGCTTTTCTCCCATAGACAGTTCTCTGGTCTTCATTTTGGTTTATGCTCTTTAACAAGAAATACAGTGTTGCAGCCAAGAAGTAGGATAGTCATGCAGACCTATTTAATTTTTGAATGGTCAATCTTAAAGGCAACACCTGGCAGCACCTGTCAGTCACATGTTCCAATAGTTTTGCTCACTTGAAAAATGGATGGGTTTAAATAAATGTTGGTATGTCCTGAGTTGTTTAACACATCTAGATGTAAATACTGGGGAATTAAAACTGACATTCTGACCTCTTCCACGACCTGTTTTGTTGACTCCATCGAACCAGGACCTGCAATGTGGAGTCCCTGCTTAGACTGCTGCCCCTGCGACCTGGTCCCGGATAAGCGGAAGAAAATGGATGGATGGATTCTGACCTCTTGTCTCATAGTCTTCTTTTGATCTTAAAACGAAATGTCTTCAGTGAACAACAAAAATAAGAGAATTTGCCTTGCTCTTCCAATACTTTTGGAGGGGACTGTAGTAGAGTGTAGCAGTACTCTTACACGGGTCATATATAGTACAGTGTAGCAGTACTTTTACATTTACTTCATTCACACAACAAACCCCTCTGATGGAACAACCAGTCTACTGCACCCCACACACACGTCCTACTCACAACATGTGTGTAGAGGCCACAAAAGAACATGTGTGTATAGAACTTGGTATGTGAACATCCAGTACATGATCATCCAGTACATGATCCTGCAGTACATGATCATGAGGTACATGAATGTGCAGAACATTAAATCAATCACAGGTACAAAGCTCGCTGTCAGGTTCACCCAACTACACACATACAGTACATACTGTCTCATATAACATCACTAATAAGATTATTAATAATAATATTATTTGCACATATGATACATTATTACAATGTTCAACATTGATCATGTTCAGAAAAAAATAATCAGCAAAAAAAATCATAAAATTGATGTTGTCTGTTGTCTAATACATTCTCTTCTGGAATGTTCTCATTCAATTACAAGCACATTATCGAATCAAAAACACTGACTGTGTTAAAACTGCTGTAACCAAACAAAACAAATGATAGTTCAATCCTTCTGGTAATAAAATCTTTTTTTTACAGTGTATGCATCAAAACATGTGCATTTGACCTCTGACCTTAAACATGCAGAGCTTCAGAGCAGCTCATTGGTCCAAAGCTAAATGTCCATCACCTGAGGAGAAGGTTAAGCCTTTAGATGCAGAATGAGTTAATCCACCACACAAACCTGCAGCAGCCTGGACCCACAGACAACACTACGGTTTGGGGCTCAAGAACACATTTAATTACATATGGGCTTCACTACAGTACTCCAAGTTCAGGTAGCTGTGGTAAAAAGTATGTGAAAACTACTACTAAAGTAACATCTGATTTTTAATCATTTGAAGTGAATGTATTTTGAAGTACTAAACATGAAATTAGTTAACGAAATCTAGTCTTTTCAAAGGCCAGACTCAAAAATAAGACAAAATAAGGAGCACTGCAAGAAACACAAATATTCAGATCATTTCAGATTGTCACATAAAACTTTTGCCACTTTAAACTCCCTCAGAGAGCGAAGAAGAAGCACAATTTTTACTCAAGTAAATAAAGAGTACACTACAATATATTACTCAAATAGTAAAGTATGAGGTGCAAAAACTACTATGAAGTGCAATTGTACTAAAAAGTTACTAGAGTAAATGTAACTGCAAAACAGCTAGCCTTTGAAATAGCAAGCAAATGTAATAATAATAATAATAATAATAATAATAATAATATCTTAGAACTTAAATATACAGAAACAGGTGTAACATTATATTATGAAAAAGTACAAAGTGTCTTGCCCAAAAGCACAACTACAGAGATTATTTGGCCAACCTTTGAATTAGAGGGGAATCATTGTTGCATAATTTGACTCAGCTTGAAACCAAACTTTTCAAAAGCAGCTGTAACTAAATGCAAAGCTGTTGACAGACTGACTTCTAAGTGCAAGGTTCAAATTTCACTTGTTCATTTGAATGTTTGAGCCGAGGAAATTTGCATATTAAAACTGCTCTTATCTTAAAACCGGGACCTGACTTGCCTATTGGATCTGAGCCAAATTTAGGTGAAAAGGTTTTTTGAAAAACTGGCCAAACCTGTTGTACCTCAAGAGAGAACAGGGAAAGAGAATTCATGAGAAACGAATCATAGAAGAGGGAAGTCCATGTTTACTTCTAGTTCAAATATTTTCTTTAGTTTAGTTTAAGATAAGACATGGCATCTTAATGCCATGTCTTATCTTAAACTAGAATAAATGGATCTTAAATGGAGATTAATTGGAGCTTCAGAGCTTTTAATGACCTACTTAGTAATCATGATTTAGTCCTGGCTTAGTCCTGGTTTGGACCTTGTTAGTTTAGATCTGGTTTAGGTATTGATAGACCTGCTTTAGTCTATTTTTACTTTAATTAGTCCTGGTTCAGTCCTGCTTTATTTTTGATTTAATCCTGCTTTAGTCAAGGTTTAGTTCCAGTTTAGGTCTTGTTTTATTCCTGTTTTGTTCCTGGGTCAGTTCTGGTGTAGTCCTTTACCTGGTTGAGTCCTAGTTTAGTTCCAGTTTAGTCCTGGTGAAGTCCAGGTTTATGGTGCCTTCACATTAATTATTTGGTCCTACACTGAGCCCTTTTCAGAGTCCTGAAGTAGACTTAGTTTAGTCCTGATATGACCCAGGTTTAGTTTTGGGTTTAATCCTAATTTAGTCCCAATTTTGACATAGTGATTGTGCAAATATGAATGCATCCTTAAAATGTACTTAGTCTTGGTTGAGACATGGTTTAGTACTGGGGTAATCCTAGTTATAGTTCAATACATGATTTAGATGTAGTCCTATTTTAGTCCTGGTTCAGTCCTGGTTTAGTCCTTAAATATTTAGTTAAGATATTGTTTCATGATACATTCCATCTGCTTTAGTGCTATTATAGGCCTACTTTCAATAGTCATGATTAGTTCCAAGTTTAGACCTGGTTTAAGACTTCTAGTTTATGCCCTTTTTAGTTCTTGGTTTGGCAGCTATAGTCCTGGTTTAGTCCTTTTGTAAGCCCTGGTTTAGTTCTGCATCAGTCCTGGTTTAGTGTCCCTTTATTTAGTCCTACAGTAAACACTTTTCAGTCCTGATGTAAACGTTGTTTAGGTTTAGTTTTGAGTTTAGTTCCAGTTATTTTGGGTTAGTCCAGGTTTAGTTTTGGGTTTTGTCCTAGTTTTGATGTGGGGATTGTGCAAATGTAAACACTCCCTTATACTTTACTTTGTCCTAGTTTAGTTGTGTTTTAGTTCTGGCGAAGTCCTATCGTATCTGGTTTTGTTATTCATGGACAAGTCCAGACAAAGACTGAACTAAACAATAGATTGAATAAACGGGAGTGGTGCAATGTTGCGTTCTGGTCCAGACACAACACCGAAACAAAAAGTGAAATACAAAATACTGTGTGTAACTCTTTTAAAAATATTTATTGAATAACATCTTATATTTATAACAACATACAGTGATGATTTTGAGACACTATTTTAAATTCAAAACTGTTATATTGGAGTAGAGTGTCTGCAGATCAGAAATACCTTTGTGTGAAAATGGATAGACAGAACCAATCAGAATTTAGAGGGCAACATACCGCAAAACATTCGACCAATCAGAGGGAGATCAGCCCATAAGCCCCGCCTCCCCGCATACTTCTAAGGCAGTTCTCTCACTTTGCTACGCAGTTCGTCACATTAGTGTATTTGAGTTTGTAATATTGGAGTGGGTGATATGACAGAACCAAAATCAGAGCATAAATTTCTTAGAGCCACTATGATGATTAAAGATGCACTGTGGAACTTTTTCTAGTGGAGGGTCTGCCACCTGCCTCTCTCAATGAATACATTATTTCTTTATATCAAATATCAGATACTAATCAACACGAAACTAGATACAGTACTCATTTAAAAGGTCTTTGATTCAATTTATTCTTATGGGCTTTCAATATTTCCATATTAAAATTTCCATATTATAATGCTGTTACCTCCTCAAAAACATGCATTCAAACATGAGTAACCCTTTCTTTTATTTATCATTAGTCATCGTTATTTATTTATTATCTTTCTTCAAAGCTCAGAGTGCTCTGTTCCACCTTGTGATGTCATGAAGCGGTAGTTTAAGCTCCTTCCCCCTTTAGTTCAGCAGAGACTGGCATTGATTCTAGTGAAGGTGTATGGAGTTTAAAAACAGTCGAGCACTTCCTTATGACAAGGTGGAGCAGAGTGTTTTCTGTTTGAGAGAACTCAGTCTAAATCTGCAGGGTTTGTGCGTTAAACATGTGTAAATGAAAATAGCATAATATGATCCTTTATGAAGGTATCAATACTGGGAAAAATAAAAATCACTTAACAGAATAAAATTGGACCTTTTGTGAACAATCAGTGAACTGGTGTAAAATAACCTGTTGTAATAAACAAATACTGTTACACTGTGTTGGAAATGACAATCTTGTCTTAAAAAAAGTGCTTTTAAAATGATCATTTGTGTATCAAAATTTGTATTCAGTATCAACTCTATTTAATATCAAAACAGAATTTTAAAATTGAACATTGTGACACCATTTCTTGGCCTGGAATGTTCCACAGTATTGTGTTAAACTTGTGTATCCATGGAAACAAGCAGGGGACACCACCTTACCACGTTCCCTGTCAGAACTGTGGTGAAGTAACCCCATTTCTGCATTTCTTTTTAGCTGTAGCTTAGAATTCCTGCCCGCCCACCAGAAAAGTTCCATAGTGCAGCTTTAAAGTAACCTCATCAAAACGGCCAACAAATAACGATTTCATTTGTCACATCGCACAGCCCTCCTCCATACTTCACACTATAACCTTAACATTTCCAGTGGTCCACTTTATGTCCAAACCAGTAGAAATAAACAGCATTTTCTTCTTGCACCATTTACAGATTTTGATTTTGTATCATGTTTGGTGTCGCCTTCCCTCAAACCTTAAAGCAAAACTCAGTAATTTATTGGCTTACACAGTCTGGGAGTTGGTTAAATGAGTTGAGAACAAATTTTAAAAAGCTGCATGATGTAACTTTTCTGGTGGAGAATCTGCGACTTGCTTGTCTCCACAGTGGAGCATTAAAAAGGGGGTATTAACGGCTCACATAAAACACTGCCATCACCAAGTTCCCTTTTAGTGTTTGAAAATGCTATATTTGTTGAAAACGACGTATTAACATGTTTAAGCATTTGTTTTGAGGTTTTTGATGCTCTGAGTCTCCCCTCCCTTTGCTCTCTGTGCTAAATCACTCCCCATTCAGAGTGCTATCACAACGCAATCAGCGTGCATCATGAAACGACTGCACATCGCATCAGGTTTGTGAAGTTGTGGTGTGTTGTTCTGTGTTTGTGTTTGTATCCTGCTTTACATATTTCTGGCATTGTGTGGGAGGGTGGGTGATGTTTGCTCGAGGACTGAGCACTGGACACAATCTTACTGCTATATCATAAACAGAGCCCAAGAGAGATCACTGGATTACTCAAACATGCATGGATGACATCTTAATGCTCTTCAGGCATTTTCTGATGAGGGAACAATGTTAAAAAAACATGGTAAAAAAAAGTTGATTTGACATAATACCCTCTCTTTAAACCTGTCTATTCAACACTTGTACCAGTTTATTGATGTGGTGATACAATCCTGTACTGTGGCACATTCTAAGCAAAGTACTAACATCCCCATGGAAACAAACAGGTGGTGGACACTATCAGAAAAGTTACATATTGCACCTTGGACATATGTTGATGACAAAATAATCCAAAAAGCCTCCTTAAGTTACTGAGTTTTGCTTGAATCTTTTTGAATGGTCACACATGACCCACTCGGGAGTTGTTACCAATGTACAACCCTTTCCTCCTCTGCCACCGCTTTAGTTGAAGTTTTTCAAAGTCCAAGTGGAGATTCCGAAGGAACATCTGTTTATTTTCCATATTTTATTTCATTTTTAAGAGTCTGCTCTCTCTCCCTCACTCCTGCGCTATGCTCCTCAGAACGTACTTCACTGTGTATGCGAATGCTGCAAAGCCCACAATGACAAAGAGGTTAGCCAGAGCACCCCCTAGCAGTCCGTGGTTGCGGTTGGCCTGGTTGTGGAGGGCGTTGTTGTTGTTGTTGGCAGCCCCGGGCATAGGGAGCGCTGCGGGTCCATTAAGGGGGGGGTGGTAATGGGCTTGTTGGGGGTCTCTATCTGGTACAACGTCAGGGAGGGGAAGGGGCTGAGTGCGGCAGCTCAGCTCTTCTTGGGCCTTCTGCTTCTGCTTCATCTCCTGTAAAAAGAGAGAGAAGATAAAACTCTGCTTTTCATCCAGGGTGGAGCGTAACGTTCTATTCTAAAAAAAAAAAAAAAATACTTTTTTAAAAGCTCAATTTAGACCTAAAATGATAAGAAAAACAAATCCAGATTTCCTTTTACTTTCTGCTGGTGCATCAGAAACACCATTTTCCCCACAGGAAGTTAAACCAAACATCACATTTTTGTGTTAGTGGTTTTGCTCACAAATGTGGATTTTTGACAGTCAGGTTAAAACTGCAGCAGTTTGCTGCAGCAAAGCTTGAATTTCCCTTGGGATCAGTCTCTCTGTCTCTCTCAAAACAAGTAAACAAGTAAACAAGTAAACAGGTCCCTCTCAAATAACATTACAGTCACAAGCTACCTAGCATTAGCCAACAGTTTTTCAGTGAGTCGCTCTTACCCAAACCCTGGGGTCTAAACATGGCCGTACATTCAAGTCAACGGGCCACCCCCAGTGGCGCATGTCTCTAGATTAGCCTAGCCCGGCTCGGTGCTCCCGGTGGCTCTGTCCATTGAACATGCACAGTAGTGCTGTTTTCTCACGCAGGCACACACCAGTGCATGTGAGGTGCTCCTTGTGCGGGGCCTCACGTATCATGTGTCCACTCTGACTAATCAGAGCAAGAGCAGCTAGAACGGACTGATGAAAATCAAACTCAATCAATGCTAAGATTTTAACAACACATTTTCAGCCTGTGATCAATACATTTGGATTTCTGTTTTGTTTTTTTGGCTGTGTTTGCTAAGTGCATGGTGTCACCATGGTAACTGCTAAACACAATAGGCATACATGTAGAACACCCCCAGCATGATTACAAAGAATTAATACATGTTCTTTTCTTTTGGGTTTAGGGTTTAGATCTAGAGACATGCAGAAAGCCAATTCTAATCTTAGGTTTTACTTTGTGTGAAAAGTTTGAGCACCACTCACTTGGCTCATTTAGGTCATAATCTCTATAAACACACTGTCCTGTCTCCATGGGGTCTTATTGTGTGTAAAAACTGTTAAGTCTGTAGTCTGAACCTCTACATGCTGAACGTACTGAACATGTTCTGAAATGTATGGGGCTGTGTACAGCTTACTGAGCCAAACACTGTCACAGATGAAAAGGAGGGAAAACTACCCTGGCTATCCTGCCCTACACAGGCTTCTTGTATATGTTTAATATTGTTTAAAATATAAATTGTAATTTGCACTTAAGGAGTGGAATTAATGAACTTCTCCAATTTGTCCTTTAGCCCTTTTGTGCAGGCTAGGCTTCGGTTTCTTCTCTTAGTATTTGACATTTTAAAAGTATGTGCATATGTACGAATGAAACAAGCATTTCAAGTATGTGTACTAGGTTTTGATGATTCTCTAATTTTGACTTAATTTGGTGGGATAATACCTGTTAACATGTTAACTTTTTTATCTAACTATATAAAAGAATAAAATCTTGGCACATCAGTTTCTTGATGTGTGTTGGAAGAGAGGGAGCAGCCCAAAAACATGAACAGAGAAGATGAAGGCCTAGTGCTGTCCCAATATATTTCTAAATTTGCAAGTAAGACAGTGTGTTCTCTGTTCATGTTTAAATTTTTATCTAAATCTTAAATATGATCTTCTTAACTGTTGAACCTGTCCTAGGCACTTTAAATGAGTTTGTTATCTATGCAATGATGCTGCCTGGGTCTAAGTGAAGACAAACAGACTTTAAAAACACAGAACTCACATCCACCACATCAGGAAACAGCTCACAGAAAACTTTGTCCTTCAGGTTAAAGGCCAGGCTCTGAGCCGACAGCTGACGTTTCTACAAAGGACAAACAAACACATTTAAATACAGGAATATTAACCATCACTAAATTACTGTCCCCTGACTTCTGCATCTGGGCACTGCATTACAAAAAGAACGCTGTGATAAGACTACCATTTTCACAGTCGAACTAAATAAATCACGTACGAGGACAAAATCTATAACAAGTATTAAATGGCCCATGTTACTCTATTTTCTGATGTTGATGATTCTATGTTACAATGTTTCCTCATCACAAACATACACAGAGCTGTGTTTCAATTCATTTCCACCTTTAACACATAAACCCTGCAGATTTAGGCTTGAGTTTGTTTCTTAAACTGCAAAGGTCTTGTGATGTGTGATTGATATTAAACTCCATACACCATCACTAGAATCCCTTAGATCATTTCAGCCCGAAATTGCCCATCTCAACTGAACAAAAGGTAAAAGGTAGCTGTTAACTTGTAACTACCACTTCATAACGTCAAAGGGTAGAACAGAGCATTCTGAGTTTTGAATTTGAGTTTTGAAATGTGTGAACATATCAAAACAACTCCAGTTATTTTTATGATGAGATAACAATGTTCTAACATTACTAACAACTCACAATAAGCAGTTTTGTGTAGGACAGGACCGTTAATTGCCAACAACTGTTTCACCGTTTTATTTCCTAACTTCTATTGGTTAAATCAGCTGTTTTGTGAAGCCCTGCACATTAGTCTGTGATTTGGTGTTTTTCAGTGATTCTTCTCACAGTGAAGTCGGATGTCTCGATGCTGCCCAGAGTTGGACCCTTCTCTACCATGAAGCTCAGGAGCCCAGTCAAGATGGTGGACACAGACCAGGCCGGGTTCCATGTGTCAGGGTGAAAGTCTGTGATCGACAAACATAACCTGCAACACAACAGAAGGAATTTTATTCACCTTATTCTGCCCTGGCTATTTTTGTCCCTAAATGCTCCTAAACTGCACTTTCTTGTGGTGACACTTCTGGTTAATTGGCAGCTTAGGGAAATATAAAACACTGTCTGAAAAGTGGGTTGCCATTGTTGAAACAGAATGTAGATTCTCACCCCCATGCAAAATGGTGAGTTTTTAGGGAGTTGCGTAAGTTAAGTTTCATTTCAGGCTACAGTGAGGATGGAATACAAATCTATCCTGGAGCACAGCAAGGGGACAAGAATGAGAACATTGCAAACATTGCACATTAACACTGCTTCCATTTAGCTTCAAGAAAGAATGTTCATCAGAATCAGACTGCCTTTACTGTCATTGCAACAGTTCAACTTTTACTATATGCCAAGTTCATACAACGTTACATTGAGCAGCACATTTAAAGGTCCTATATACACAAAACTGACTCTTGTGAGCTTTAAGCTGTGTTCTGATGTTACCTCCTCAAAAACAGGCCTGGAGTTGTGTTTTTTCATTCACACATGTTTAAATAACCCTTTATTATTAGTCTGTCTACATCTCCAAAGCTCATAAAGCTCTGTTTCACCTTGTGATGTCATGAAGTGGTAGTTTAAGTGAACAGCTATCTTTACCTTTTGTTTAGTAGAGGTTGGCAGTTACAGGGCTGAAATGATCCAAATGAAACTAGTGAAAAGTTTATGGACAAAACACAACTCCAGGTATGTTTCTGATGAGGAAACCACATTATAACATAGATCAAAAAAAGAGTAACATGGGCAATTTTAAAAAAGTACTGTACCTGATTCTTACTGAAAAACAGAACTAGTTCATTTTAAATGTTTGGTGTTATTCTTTATTACCAAAAACATTAAAACCCTAAAGCTGTCGTACAATATATCTGCAGAGGGGCAAAACTAATTTTTCTCATACAATATCTATAGATAATATAAATATAATATCATATATTTTGATTAGCGCTGTCAAGTGATAAAAAAAAATTGAGAGATTAATTAATTATGATCTGTAATTAATTAATCTAATTAATCTCTTTTTTAATCTCACCTAAAAATTGCTGATAAAAGCTTCAATTTGAGGTATTTTCATTTAAATTATTACTTTATTTTCATACTATCATTAACGTTTTTATATAACTATTATCATTATTACTATTACTAATCTGCATAAATAAACTCAACTTTACAACATATAAACATCATCACTCTAGAGCCACATCATCCCGTTTGACATTATCATGTGTTTAATGCAACTTTACGCAAGTCTCACAGGAATGAAACTTAAAACCACATGACTCATTTGCATAAACTAAGCGAAGAAAAGAAAAAAAAAGCTTCTACTAAAGGACACGACTCAGTGGAATATAGATGTTGATGGTGAAGGTGAGTCTGTTCTGTGTCTGTGTCGCGATGTTTTCAGAGATCAGACGTGTGCAGGTTTATCGCAGATCCGGCATGAAGTTAGAGATTAAAAATAAGATTAATGTGATTAAAAAACATAACGCACTAAATATGACTGTAATTAATTAATCGCAATTAACGCGATAATTTGACACCCCTAATTTTGATCATACACATGGACAAAAACTGGGTACAATCACTTTAAAAAGCACCCTTATTACTGGGCTGTATTTGGATCTCTCTGTTCTAATGTTTCCCCATCACACCTGGAGTTGTGTTTTGTTTTATTCACACATGTTTAACACACAACCCCTGCACATTTAGACTCAAACAGAAAACACTCTTTATACAGGAAGCATCCCACTGTGTTTTTAAACTCCACACATCTTCACTAGAATCATCTGGATGATTTCAGGAATTGCCAATCTCTACTGAACTAAAGGTAAAAGGAGCTGAAAACTACCGCTTCATGACATCACAAGGTGAAACAGATCATTTGAGCTTCAGAGATACTTCAGAGATGTAAACAGACACAAACAACGCAAAAGAGTCAATTTTGTGTAATTTAAAAGCAAAAGAATAAAACCATGACGTTTTTGCCATATTGTTCAATACAACTTGTCATGAGAATAAATGACCAGGTTCAACAACAAAGGTGGAGTTTCCTTAAAATTGTCTTTCAGCTTTTCCTCATAATCAATAAAGCTGCTCTTTGTCTCTTATGTAAATACCAGGTCAATCCAAACTATTACTCATTTATGTGTAGATTGTTCCATTACTCAAACGGTGAAGGAATTACTTGGAAATAAAAATTGTGTAACACTGCAATAAGTTCTCTTCCTCCTTCTTTATCTTCTCTCTCTCCTCTCTCTCTCTCTCCATCTCTCTCTCTCTCCATCTCTCTCTCTCTCCTCTGCTTACCTGGTGTTACACTTGAACCTTCCGTTGGGTGTGATCATGTAGATACTAGGGGGCTTAAATGGGAATTCTCTGGGAAAGATGAGTTTTCCATGATAATATCCTCCTAAAAACAAACACACAAGAGAAGTTACACGAGACAGACCAGTGCAGAAGTGATTCAGATCATAAAACAATAGATGTTACAAACATCTTTGACAGAGAAGAAGGTCAAAGACATTTGGGAGATTAAAGAGGGAGTATTACACTTCTATGGGGTATTGCAAACACATAACATATTTAGATCACCATGTTACCTTTTATTGTTTCTGAAAACATCATATTTACATTTTTATAAGTTTAACTTTCATTTTTGATGCTCCCCTCACATTGCTTCCTCCTAAGTCACTCCCCCTTCAGAGCACTATCACAACACAATCTGCATATATCCCACTAATGAAAGTACTGTTTTTTAAACTTTTTGTTTTTTGAGCTCAGTTTTTAACATTATATCATGAAACTTTAACCAACTAAGAAGTGCAGCATGTGCAGTTCAAAGGACACAAGTAGCATCCATGGAGCCTAGCTGTGGACACTTGAGATGCTATGGGCTTTTTACACTACATGTAGCAGCAAATGCGGCAGAAGATAACCCAGAAGAAACAGATTTAGGGAGTGGACAATTTCGTCACCACCCGAAACACCAAAGTAAGAACGCGGCCTTTCCTGCTGTGTTCATCTCGTTCCCCCTGGACACTGCTGTGATGCTGCAGGACAGAGAGGAGGGACACTTTTTGCTCTTCCACAGGATCTGTACAGGTGAACCTGGGTTTGTGTGTTGATCAAAATGGTTCTTCTCTGCTGTTATCAGTGCTTATAATCCTCATGGTGTATTCAGTCATCGGTGAAAGAAAAAGACCACCGCGTACAGCACCAAGTGGGAGTATTCACGGGGCTCTATCACCTTGAAGCATGTTGTCACAGAAACAATAAACAGCTGGACTTTCACGTGGCTCATGTTGTTTGGGGTGAACGATGTACAGTGAACAGGAGCCAAAAGTAAATAGTAGGCACTGGGGTGGGTCCACAGAGCACATTATCATGTGTTAAAATGACCTTACATCAATATTGTGATATAGAATACATTGTTACATAGTGAAGCTTTAGTATTGCAATTTGAATGAAAAAGAGCAGTACCTTCATATGGTGTTTTCTCCGGGCCTCTGACAACATAGTGCCTAAGGAGACACAGTATTATATAACTTTACCATTGTACAGGTCTGAACTGTAAAAAACATTCATACTAAAAGGAGTCATTTAAAATGAAACCAACAATAGAACAGTGATTCATCAAGAACCAGAAACCTCTCCTAATTCTGAACTAAAATATGTGACACATATGTGACTCAACTCATGGTACAATTATTTAACATTTTTTGGAGGTGAAAAAAACTGTAAATATGCAACTTTTTTCCCTTTATTTTGGTTCAGTCACGCAGTCTGCATTGAAACAGCAAAGGATCATGGCCTATGTAGTCTCCTCTCTTTTAAGCTATCGCTACACAATAACAATGAATTTAAGCAAAGAGACTTGTAATTTGCTATATTGTGATGGCCCTTGATAATACTGTGAGACTTTTGACAATACAATATCATGATAATTCAGTTATTGTTATGTCCACACTAAAATGTGACGTAAACAGCAAGAATCATGGCCCCTCAGATCAGGATCATCACATTTTATGGTTTATATGTCATTTAAGTAATCTTAAAGGTCCAGAAATCTGATTATAATCAGATTTAGCTGTGCAAGTAAACAAAGACAATGTAAGAAAATCTGTGTCATAATTCATGTTGCTGAATACATGCCCCTGTGTCTCCATGGGATCTTATTGTGTGTAAAAGTTGCCAACCCTGTAGTGTAAACCTCTATAAACATGTTCTGAAATGTCTCTGTGTGTCAGATGCCCTCCCTGACTGCTCCTGGATTAGTTCAAACTGTACAGACCATTCTAAGATGTTGGAGGGCAGAGGCTCGGCGCAGATGTAAGGCACTGGATCTTTCTTGATCCGGAGATAGTCCTGCTTCAGTCTCTGTGTGGCGGTGGTGGGAGCACGCTTGTTCCCGGAGTTGTTCATCTGACAAATCAAAATAATATCAACTGTGGTCATTCACCATTTAAAGAGAAGGATTACACTTCTATACGGTATTAACTGCTAATATATTAGTATATATTTAGATCACCAAGAAAGCTAAAACAATTAAACAAAAATGCATAATACCCCCTTGTTAAATCTGTCCAACTCATCTGTAGCTCTCACAAACCCTTTAGCAGTGTTAATATCCAGATGCAAATGTTGGAATTGTTTAATAGCACAAATCAGATCACCTGTTATAGCTCCAGCTAAATCAGTTCTTTTGTAGTCAGAGATTAGATTAAAGATCAGATTAAAATCTAACAGATCTTTAAACAGAGCAGTGCCTTGCGTTAGCATCATAGCCCAGGCAATGGTAATAACCGCAAAGCAGCTGACAGGGCGCAGTGATCTCATTTTGTCACAAAGTGCTGCTTGTACAATAAACTAACACGAAACTAATGAAAAAAAAAAAAAAACTAAGTCTTTAATAATTAATTTAATAATAAGGTTTATGAACAAATATGTTAATTACCCTGAGTTTACACAACAAATGACTCAACTCCTCTCCTGGTGTTATTAAAGGTGCATTATGTAACTTTTCTGGTAGGAGTCCAGCACTTGGTTGTGTCCAAAAGCTTGCTTTCCCTGGAATGGACCACGTTTAACTTGCTTATTATTTAATAATTAATTGTTAGTCTTTTTCACAATAAAATAACCTGAAAAACATGCTTTCTACTGAAAGCGGGCACACCTCTCCACAGATTGGACCTGTAAATTGAATTGGTGTTTGTCACCATGGAAACAGACAATTTTAATATCATATGGTGAAAAAGGCAAACAACACCATCTCGATTAGGGGTGTGCAAAAATACCAAAATATCGATATATCGTATCACTTAATGTGACGATACAGTATCGATATTAGGCCGCTGTATCGATATACTGCCAAAATGCCAATAGTATTTTTTGGTATTTGGATTTACTACATTATTTTGTTGCTTGTTCAGAGGAAGGAAACTCGTTTATGTGACACATTTAACATTTTCACTGTTCTGATGATTACAATGTTTATTAAACCACTTTTTGTGCAAATTTCATATGAAACACAAAGACTTTTAGTATCACAGTCCTGACTTTTTGATTTGAAATATATTGTATCAAATCAAACGTTCAGTATATCGAGATATATATCGTATCGTGGCCTATGTAATGAGGTACGTATCGTATCGACAACTTCTTAATGATACCCAGTCCTAATCTCCATGGTGGTTGACCTGAAAGGTAAGCAGTACACCTCTGACCTTTAACCTACATGACATAAAATTGACTCTTGTGAGTTTTAAGACAGGTTAATGTTCCCTCCTCAAAAACAGACCTGGAGTTATGTTTTGTTTCATTGAGTAACCCTTTATTATTAGTATGTTTACATCTCCAAAGCACCACCTTGTGATGTCATGAAGGGTAGTTTTCAATTGAACAGCTACTTTTACATTTAGTTCAGCAGAGATTGGCAATTCCAGGACTGAGATGATCCAACTGATTCTAGTGAAGCTGTGTGGAGTTTCAAAACACAGTGGAGCACTTCCTGTATCACCACATGACATCACAAGGTGGAAGAGAGTGTTTCCCTCATCTTCAATGTGCAGGTGTGTGTGTTAAACATGTATGAATGAAACAAAAGACAACTCCAGATGTCTGTGTGTGTGATGAGGACACAGCTGGACACTGGGACATAGATCAGAAAATAGTGTGATTAATCCCTTTGAACATGACATTAGTCCATATTCCCGTAGGAGGCCGGTCCCTGCGGGTGGATGTACAATAATAACACGTCACACAGGGGAATGTGTCCGGGGTTTCGCAATGATGGCAACATTTATGATGACTAAAACTGTCTTCTGCTTTATTGACGTAATGGCCTTTCCCTATCCTAAAATTGGAATAAACACATCCCAGTGTCTCTGACTAAATCCTAGTGCCTCTGGCTAAATGGTTTAGTTGGATCTCGTCAGCACGTCACTTTAACTGAGGCTAATCCGTTGCTTGAGTAACTGCGTTAACATGAGTGGCTAATCTCTGTTAGCATCCTCTGTTAGCTTCGGAGCGGTCACAGTTTACAACATTTAAATAAACATATACTTCGTTGTCTTTTGATAAGCCATATATCTGGGTTAACAATACATGGTAACAGTGTAATTTTAAGATAATCTAAATAAACATAAAGCTATTATATTAGGCTTGATTTTGTGAAACTGCTAGCCATCGAATGCTAACCCAGGCCACGGCTAATGCTATGTTTGGCTACACAATTGGACACTAAAGCTAATATAACCACATTAACGTGTACAAATACCTCTGTGGAGATCACAATGGGAAAGATAACGGGTTTGGACGGGGATGGAGCAGATGTGGTGGATGTCAAATGCCAAAATGAAGAGAAAACAACACGAAGCCAAAGTGTGAGCGGTGCCCACTGCCGGATCCGCGACACTTCCGCCTTCTCTTCTTCTGCGAAGAGGTCACAAGAGGTCACACTGGAGGAACCTTCCAGACACAGACACGCGCACACGCGCGCACGCGCGCACATTGAATAAATGCAATTATAATGTCTAGAATAGAAATCAGTGTTTTATTGGTCACAAAATAAAATGAAAAATAACCCCATGCCTTCTACACACAACACAGTCAACACAACATTCAAGAAAAAAAAAAACAATTATTACAGTTTTTATTACTCAGAAATACCATTACTGACTTGTGTGCATAGATGTTTAATGCTATACTATGGAAACAAGCAGGTGGCGGACCATCCACTGGCAAGTTACATATAGCGTACCTTTAATACAACCTCTAAAAAAAAACAGTGTCAAGTGTCATTTTTATGGCATATAGGCATATAGCATTACTCTAGGTCTCAGACTTTTCTGTGTGGATTTTGCATGTTGTCCCTTTTTCTGGGTGGTTTGACTAGGTCAAGATCTGGAGATGAGCATCAGAGAGACTGAAGGATGGGTCAAATACAGGTTAGATGTATGATGAAGTTAACTGAGTGTGACATCACCCACAATGTTTGGCTCTAGCCAAATGAAGCTCAAGGCTTGCAGTTGTACGGGCGAATTTAGGGCTGAGGTCTGTCAATCAAACCTGTTGCTCTCGAGAGCGACCTTAGAGAAAGAAGGCGTCTGATTTGTCTGTAGGATCATGTAGAGCACCTGCTCTATACAAACATTTTAAGGCCAGTGCAGCAGTTATTGAAAGAGGGGTGACAGGAAGAGCACCCATTCTCACGTCCTGTTTGGAATACAGCATCTAGCGGGTTAGCTATGCCCATTTATATCATGTCATATCATATATACAGTCTATGGTAGGCTGTATAGTTCTTTATATAGTCTATGGGTTTAACCCAGAGACACTGAAGGATGGGTAAAAGGCAGACAACACACTTCTCAACAGGACAATAAAGTGAACCTTAAAACATAGTAAATAAATGAAAACACTGTGCATTGCATTCATAGTCATTTTTAATGGCTCTTTTTCAATCATAGGCAAACAAAACAGTAAACAAATTAATTGGTGACAGCCTGAGAAAATGCTTTTTTTACTTTCAACATTTCAAATAAAGGCTCTTACAGAGTCATTATCAACAAAGCATATTAGAAAATGTGCAAAAAACCCAAGACCCCAAACCACGATCCTGGACAAAAGAAGATCACTGCTTATTAAAAGTGCTGTAGGTGTAAACAAAATGCCCCTGATAAATGTACAGCATTTGAATCTTTTTTTTTTTTTTCTTATTATGAGTTTATTTAAATTTGTGTTCAGTTTTTGGGGCTGGAGAGACGATTGGAGAGGAAACTGGTGAACGTCATCAGGACTGGAGAAGTCTGCAACAAACAACTGAGGTTTAACACAAAATACAGAAATGTCCTATAGTGGAAGAAATGTAGTAGAAGGAAGAGGGTTAACATGTGGCTCTGTGAGAGCACTGCTGGAGGATAAAAGCTTAGGTACAGGACTAACAAATGTGCAATATGAGCAACATTCCCAACAAAGATTGCATTTTCAGATTTGTCTTAAAAACATCTACCTCTAGCCTCATAAAGAAAATACAGTCAAATGTGACAAACCTGAATGGATGTAACTTTCTAGTGGCTTGTCACCTGCATGAGTCCATGGAAATATAAAGTTAAAACCACACTTTCATTCTCCATGGAGATAAAAGTTAAATGCAGTGGAATATTTTAGCCAAAGAAACAACATTTCCATGGACACAAGCAAGAGTAGCTTCTCCTAAGAATCAGGTTTGTGGAGATGCAAGGATAGTAAGGACATGTTTTTCAGTGCAATAACCAGAACGCCCCCAAATAGCAGCTTTTATGGTGGTCTGTTTTTTGGTTGAAAATTAACATTTTGAAGCTTTAATAGTCAGTCGATCTCCACAAAGACAAGAAGGAGACAGGGCCAAGTAGTAACAACCCTGCTTTTTAATTACTTTTTATTTGAATTTTGCCTTCCTTATAGTCACAAGATGGTCGCAATTGCCATGGCCCCAGTAGCCATAATACCTCCAGTGTTTTATACAATGCTCTATAAAATGTCGTGTGAAAAGCGCTAAATAAATACTTATTTACTTACTTACTGAGCTCTTACTTACATGCTTCCTTATTATATAACTCAATAGTGTAAGGCAACAGCAAAAAGACCAAGAAATAAATTGACATTATATATGCAAAGAGGAAAAAGATTCCCAGTTTTACCCAATATGCACCATGAAAAAATATACTGAAGAAAACAGGACTATCCAGAAATAACCCTTATAGGAAGTCCCTCTTATTCCCAGTAGAGATACAGCCGGGTCTAACTCACTCGATCCTTGGTTTTGACTCGGCTGGTGGGAGAGATCAGTCCTATGTGACAAAAACATGTTTAAAATGTTTGACAAATGAAGAGACTGAAGAGAATAATAACCTTGTTAACGTGTACGTGTGTATAAAATATACGAGCACACAGACTAGTATACACACATGGAGCACTATGGAACCTAGCTGGACCACTGAGGGATTACTCAGGTATAAGACCACATGGGAATAGAAGAAGAACATACTGCCATTTAAAGTTGAAAATCACATTCTATTATCTAAAGAAGAATTTTTATTTATTTTTTTATTATCATTTTGGTATCAGAATGGGTATTGGGTAATCAGGTCTATTCCTAAGTATCGAAATTGAGTTTGAAACACTAATGGAGACATACAAGCTGATGGCAGATACTCCATTGTAAAAGGCACATAATACATCTTTAATCATCTTTAAATCATGTAATATTAATAGAAATGTAAGCATAAAGAATCAGAAATGACAGAAAAGGCTTAAAGCAAAATTAGTCCAAGATTTGTTCATTTTATTGAGTGGTTGTATTGAAATTGCAGAGAAAGTCTCCCACCACAGAAGTTTTAAATGACCCTTTACATGAAAAAGAGGCAGGCAGTTTGAATACATTATATTTACCAACCCAATGACCCCCTATGTCAACACACACATTTAGACAGTACATGTAACCACGGTTTAACCTCTATCCTGCTTCTACTGGCACGGTCCACTCAAAAATCCCCAGTAACATTTTCTTTTTGAACATTTGTGTAACATGATTAAAACACATACTTTTCTACACAGGAAACAATAATCTCAACAGCTACTTTACATTTCAGACACTTTCCCTTTAAAAAATCTTTGGCAAAATGGAGAAATGAAAAAGAATAATAAGATGGTTTGGATTTAAAGAGGCGGTATTGCACTTCTATGGGGCATTAACCGCTACCACACAACATATTTAGATCACTGTGTTACCTTTTATTGTTTTGAAAATGCTATATTTGCCAAAAACATGGAATTAACATGTTTTTATAAGATACACTTTCCTTTTTGATGCTCTCAGTCTCCTCTTCCTTTGCTCCCCATGCTAAGTTATTCCCCCTTCAGAGCTCTATCACAAAACAATCAGCATGCAAATGAAACTACTGCACATTGCATCTGGTTTGTCAAGTTGCTGTGTAGACTACTATATCATGTTTTTGCATATTTATGGAGACTTGTTGTGTGGGAACATGGGAGATGTAGGCTTGTGGTATGAGCATTGGACAGAATCTTTTAATTGTAACTGTAAGGAGGGTTCGGATAGGGCCGAGAGAGATCGCTAGATTACTGATTATAACAACATGCATGACTTCTAAAACCTTTTCAGACATGTTTTTGATGAGGGAAAATGTTATAACATGGTAGAAAGCACCCAAAAATAAATTTAGCAAAATATCCCCTCTTTAAGTGCACAAAATCTAACAGAATTGGAGCATGCTTGGTACAGTGCAGAGATGTTTTAATAGTATCCTGGAAACGCATGCGGAACACCGTCACAGATGTCTAAATATAATCAGAAATCAAAGTGCTCTGGAACTGCACATTACTGGACTATTTACAACAAAGTACACAATCTAGAGTAATTTACAAGAGTAGATATGAATGCATTATAAACAAGAGGTCAATATTATGTTTCTGTGGTTTGTAGTTTTGTAATTTTGATGGGATCAGCCATAATATTATGACCACATGTGACAGGTGAAGATTTAATCCTCCGAGATTAGAGCAGTACTCAGGTGACGTGTGTTAGTCCTGGTTTAGTCCTGAGTCCTTAGACTTGGTTTAGTCTCTTGGGTTAGGCCTGACATAGTCCTATGTTAGACCTGGTTTAGTCATTGTTTAGATCTGGTTGGGGCCTCAGTTAGTTGTGGTTTAGTCCTAATTTACATCTGTCTCAAAAGTGATCCGAAGAAGAAATATTATATTCAAAAACCCCAGATCACTGTCATAATATTATGTCTTATTTATTAATGTCAAAATCACAGAATTTATTCAAATATTGCCAATTTAGTTAGAACCAAATTTATGGACTGTGCTTTGTTCCTGTCGATCATATAAAGTCACATTATGTGTCAGACTAGCATAGTCAAAACAATAAATACAATTCAAATGTATGAAATAAGCTTATAGTCATTAAGGCCATATGGGAAAGCATCTCCAGTAACTCCATTTCAAAACTGCATTTTGCTTTTCACAATCAATTTCCCCAGACTTTATTGGTCCAATGGGGTTCTGACATAAATAAAAGTTAAACACATTGAAATAAATCGATAAAAATATAAAAATATGACAAAATTCAAAAATAATACTGTAATTGGGAAAGTGCAAGTTTTTTTTTTCTTTCTTTTTTTTACATTGATAATATATTGTCTGTACATGCACAACATCTCTGCTTCGTTCAAGTCTCGTACAGAAGGCATGTAGCAACGGATAACAGCAGCCACTAAAAGAACAATTTTGGCCAAGTTTAAATGTAATAAGCCAATAATGTAATAACAGGCAGATAATGTAATAACAGGATGATAATGTAATAACAGGCAGATAATGTAATAACAGGATGATAATGTAATAACTATGGTGAGCCAACAGTGCAATCTTCCCAGAAATGTAATGTAAATCAGTGGTTCTCAAAGTTTTCACACCCAAAAAAAGGACTTTCTGAGTACCACCAGATCAAACCAGGTCTATAGCAGGACTATTCCAGGTCTAATCTAGGACTAAACCAGGCTTAAAAGTAGACTCCATCCTTTCCTCTGTAGTTTTAAACAAAAAATGGGGCAAAATACATTATCAGCCTGTTATTACATTATTGACATGTTATTACATTATCAGCCTGTTGTTACATTATCGTACGTGTTGCTTCATGTAGGACCTTCGGCTTAGTACATTTTAACTTGGCCAAAATGATGACATTATTGACTGTTATTACATTACTGGTTGATACAAGGCAGCAGCCCAGTTTTATCACAGTTTAAAATTACAACTTGATTTTTCAATTCCTCCAAACCTATTCAACTGTTTCTGCTACTTTTCAATATACAAAACCATAGACGCCTCATGCCACTGGAATAATTCAAAGGTCACCCTTAAAAACGTTATGTACAGTCTGTTCAGGTGCTGGAGATGGTTGGAGAGTTAATAAGAAAGGGACAGATCGACAAAGTAAGCACAATATGATATTCATTTGAACTGGAGTTAAAGAAACACTGTGTAACTTTTGTGGTTGGCTCCATGGAGATGCTTTTGTTTTGCCTAGAAAGAATATTCCACAATATGGCATTTATCTATTTCCATGGAGACAAGCAGGTCACTATGCAACGTTTCCTCATCACAAACACACCTGGAGTTGTGTTTTATTTCATTCATACATGTTTAACACAAACCTGCACATTTAGGCTGTGGACCCAAAACTAAAAGGAAGTTGTTAAACTATTGAAAACTACCACTTCATGACATCACAAGTTGGAACAGAGCATTTTGAACTTTGGAGATGTAGACAGACTAATAAAAAAGGGTCACACAGACACATGTGAATGTGTGTGAACATAACTCCAGGTCTGTTTTTGACTTGTTGTAAATACATTCTAACAAGACTACAAGGTCATATGTTTCGTAATATAGAACCCTTAAAATACAAAATGGACAGAATTGTTGTGATTTATTTTGCAATAGCTCAAAACATTATAGTAAGACCTTCAATATTATATATGTAATTAGAATTTGACATTATGTTGTGCAATAACTTTGCAGATCTGCCCCAAACGAAATGAAAGGATCAGTGCAGCTCGCTCCCCCAGAGGTAAGAGTGTTAGCACGTTCGCATAACCCTGATAGAAAACACACAGAAGCAGATGAAAGCGATGACAGACGCCAGCTCCGCCAGCTCCACCAGCTCCACCAGCTCCACCAGCTCCATACAAACCAATGTCGTGGTTTAGCACAGTGATGGACACATGTTTAAGTGCAGATTGTTTACTGTCACAAAATGGAAACGCAGAGGTGCTTTGTGGGACTCCACTGGGATAAACTGATAAAAACGTTTTCCCAAATAGAAAATTGGAATCCTGTACTATGAAGCAAGGAGAAGCTAATGAGGACTTGCTAATGGAAGCGGGTTGCACGATGCCATTCTGACACACCATCACTCTGACATTGACGTGTTATTGTCGGAGTGGCGACATTTCCATTTTTTATCAAAGTCCCTGCACTGCCACATTTTTTTTTTCTTTTGGTCCTTTGCCTTTTTTTCAACATCCCTCCATTCCGAC
>NW_026570996.1:0-25000 GCF_026225935.1 Boleophthalmus pectinirostris | reverse complement strand
TACCGGTGATCAAAAAATCAAACTTGCAGATAGTAGCCTTAACTGATTTTCCTTTTTCCAAATCACTCTTCCTCTTTGTATTCTTACATTTGCTCAGATTCTGCTACGTCAAACAGCCGGGGTTTGTGTTTGTGCAACTTCTTCAACTTGTATTTGAATTTGTATCATTGTATTTTCAGGCCTTTGAGTTGGCGACAGGAGATTACCTTTTTGAACCGCATTCTGGTGAAGACTACTCCAGAGACGAAGGTGAGTGGGACAGAAACTGAACTGTTGTTTAAAAGTGACACATTCCCATAATTAAGAACAAATCAAAAAGGAATGAAAAGGAAAACAACTGCAAAAGTGTTTACTATTCACTGCTTATTCCATGAAATTCAGTTTATTGAGATGAAATTTAAAGTTGTAAAATTGCTTTTAAATGCTAAAATTTTACAGCCAAGGCTTTATACTGTTGACACAAAAGTATCAAACGAGTAACAGTATAATGAAAGTCTAATAAATAAAATATAAATGACACAATACAGGGCATGATGAATCTTTAGTATCTATGAGGTGATATGTTAATTAGTCCACATAATGCAGTTCAGTCTAGTTGTAAGGAGCAGAAAAAGCCTAAAAAGTACAACTGCTTTGAAAAAGATTTGAAAAGTCATTTAAACCTCGTGTGTTGTTGTTTTCAGACCACATCGCTCTGATCATCGAGCTGCTGGGTAAAGTCCCTCGGAAACTCATCACGACGGGGAAATACACAAAGGAATTCTTCACAAAAAAAGGTGAATATTGAGAGCAGCTGTGAGCTTCATTATCACCTCTGCCTCTGACTGTGGCAGGGACCCGCAGCTCAAAGATCCTATTTTAGGTCCAGCATCTGAATGCACTGAGGGAGACCATCTGCTCAGAGTCACACACGACCTACACACACATCTGAGCGGGGCAGGTGCGGGTGCAGGTGCAGGGGGGTTTACTGTTGTAGGGCAAGTGTAGAAAAAGGAACAATATATTGAAAATCATTTCAATATGGTTAAAAATAAGGATTAAATAAGATCACATGCATCTGATTTGAGCTCGTAGCTTGAGTTTGTACCAAGAACTGTCTTTCCACTGTCCACAGATGTCCAAGATATTTCTGTTTTACATCTACTCCCCTCATTCTATACTAAGAGTTGAGCATCTGTTTACATGTTGCTTTGATGGAGCAGGAGAGGACTTTCAGAATGATGAAAAGTTAGGACCATTGCCATAGAAATGAGGCTGGGTTCCCACAGTCATGGAAATCCAGGAAAAGTAATCGGAAATGCAAATGGACTTTTAGTATCTCTTTCCAGCATGATAATATTATGATTGATTATATTATTAATTCTGAACATTTTGCACCTTTTATTTTAAAGAGATTACAATAAATGCACTGACAGGATTCTGAATGTTCAAAAACTATAATCCCAAACCATAAGGTGAGTGGAAAGAGTTAACATTTCATATTTAGCCCTAAAAGTCTGATCCAGTCTACACATGTAGGTGCTGTAAACTCATGGACAATTCACTTTAGGTCATTAAAAAGTTATGGAAAAGTTTTGAAATTTTGTTAGTGAAAAAAAAGTGGGAACCTTGATTAGGCAGCACAGTGATGCAGCGTTTAGCACTCTTTCATCACAGCAAGAAAAAAAACATGTACAAAACAGATTCTTAATGTCAATGATAGAATTTCATTCTATCTTTTGTTACCTGGTCCCCGAAGGGTTGACCAGGTTTTGTTTTCACCCTCTGTGTCTCTGTGTGTGTCCACCCGCGATAATTCCGCCATTTATTGACCGACTGTCACCAAATTTTGTACGTGGGTCAAGTCCCTGTGCTCAATGCCACAAATAAGGTTTGGTGACAATCCGAGCTCATTTGAGGTCACACGGGTCAATTGAAAGGTCACGCCATTATAAAGGATTCAGTAATTTCGGCAAATTCTGAACCACACACACATAACCGGGGCACACTGGATGTTACAGGTTCAAACCGGTCAAGGTAACCAAGGTCAAATATGCGTTTTTGGTCATAACTCCGCGAAGGATGGAGCTAGAGCAACGGGAGTGTCTCAAAATCTCAGAAAAATTATGATCTATTTATAATTCTATGCAGTTGTATAGTAAAATATTAATAGTTTTTTTAAATAATCACTAATTATAACAGTTCCTTTCTCTTTCAGTGTATGCCGTTAAAATTCTAATTGGAACAAAAATAATTTCCACACACACACACACTGATCTACAGTCACACAACTAACATATACACAACTCATGAAAAATTACATTTTGGTTCCACACTAGTAAACACACACATTCTCATGTGTGACCAATATCACACAAATGTTCATGGGCCTGTACACATACACACATTACATTGTGGATATAATGATCATGTAATATGAGCTGGGCTCCTCATAAACTGCTTCTGTGGTGATGAACTGACCCCACGATGCCTCATGGGGACCAGGGTGATATCTCTGATTGTGCTTGTTTTTACACTAGAATGATCTGTTTTCTGTGTAATCATATCCCAGACTGATAGTTTGTTGAAAATACATGACATGTTTGCTTTGTTTTCACACATTTCACTCATGTTTTTAGGCGATCTGCGACACATCACGAAGCTGAAGCCGTGGGGTCTGAGCGACGTCCTGATGGATAAGTACGAGTGGAGCAAAGAGGAGGCTCAGTCCTTCAGCAGCTTCCTCCTGCCCATGTTAGACCTGGTACCAGAGAGGAGAGCCAGTGCTGCCCAGTGTCTGTGCCACCCCTGGCTCTGCTCCTAATGCCCGCCCACCTCTCCAACAGGAAGAAAACAAGACTATGAAACACACCTGGGCCGCCTCACACCTGCATCGACACGTAAATGATACAAATGCACAAGTCATCAACATTTAGAAAGGTTTTGTTATTTTGCATTTAAAAATTCAGCTCAAGTCTCAGGCATTGCGTTTTGAACCAGGAGAAAACAAGTTTGAAAACACCTGGACTGCCTCATGCCTGCAACTCTTGACCTAAATGACATATAAATGATAATCAACAAATAGAATTCATGTTGGGGCATCTGATTTTCACACAGCGGAAGGAGGAAGTCTGTATTTAAATCTGTAACTCGCTCTCACAAACCCTCGGCACAGCGTTGATATTGACATGCATTCATTTTCAGGCTTTCGTGACAGAATAAGACCAGTTTCACCCCGGCGCAGCCAATCAGACAATCTGAGCGCTGCGTCCAGGTTGAAGAGAAATAAAAATACTTACAAAGTGTGACCGCATTTGGTATGTAGACTAGACCTG
Organism: Boleophthalmus pectinirostris; assembly: GCF_026225935.1. Taxonomy (NCBI): domain Eukaryota; kingdom Metazoa; phylum Chordata; class Actinopteri; order Gobiiformes; family Gobiidae; genus Boleophthalmus; species Boleophthalmus pectinirostris. The sequence continues at coordinate 21,686 of NW_026570996.1, read as the reverse complement.
TCACGATAACAATATAGATAGTTTATAAACAATAATACTGAAACTAATGTATGCCACTGACTGATTTCTCCCAAAAAACTATGAACAATATGATTAAAAAGAGCAAACTGCAATAAATAAACAGCAGAATTTAACAGTTTAGTAGTTAGTTTGTATGTATAATGAGTAGAGGTACGGTGAGATACAATTTCCATGAGACAAAATAAGACTGGAGCTACGAGAACGAGATGAGATTTTCACATTTTATTTGTTAGAAATAGTGTGATCCAGTTCCCAATTTTATTCTCACAGGTTTTTATTTTATTTTATTTAATATCTTTGCTGTAGCTCTGCTTTTTGTGCCCAGAGCTTCTCAGAAAATGTATCTTGCCAGTACTTCACTTTTTATCCAATCCAAATGTAAAAAACATGAGATCTTTTGAATCCCAAATAATGACTCAGAAGTTCACCCTTCTATAGAACAGAAAAATAAAAGGTTCCCCACTAGTACCCACTATAAATATTGACTCCCAATCATTATTTTTCCATGTAACATAATTATCAGTTATCGTGACAGGACTAATCTAAACCCCAGGTTTCGTTTTAACAAACCATTTTCAGTTTGAACCAGGGAATAAAAAAAGTTCAAATGCTCCTGGACTGTTCCACTCCTGCTCATGAAGACGTGGACAGTAACAACACATGCACAACAAGTCATAGACGCCCTATTTGATATTTTGGATCTAAACCCGAGCTCTGCGTAACACACAACGTCATTTACAATTTTGAACTAGGAATAAAGTTGAAAGACTGTTAAATAGACTTGGAAAGCTTCAACACTGAGTATTACTGTGGAAGAAATAAATCAAATGCACAAGTCGTGAGCTGACTGTAGTCTTAAAGATGAACAATGTAAAAGTAAGAGTAAAGTTCACTTTTGTCTCCATGGAGATTATGATTATTATAGAGTTACTGCTTTGCCTGAAAGGTTCCACAGAATGTTATTAAACAAATGGATCTCCCTGGACAAGTACATGCTGCTCCTTGATTAAGTTCTGGAGAAGAAATACATGTTTCTCAAGGTATATTTGAGCCATAAAAACACCAGTATTTATTTACAAACACCATGTGTAATGTCATACTGTGGAACATCCCAAGCAATCAAAACATCTCCATGGAAACAAACAGGCTGCAGTGTGTCTTAAGTCTGTTCTCTAGCACTTAATCTCCCCGTGCACAATCTGACGAGCTCTTATCTGGTGTTTTCTTGCACTTAACACTTAGGTTTCAAAATACATATGTCGACAAAGTAACAACATTTTCTGAATTCTAAGTCACTTGTGACGAGTCTGATTAATAAGCCATGTTCAACACATGAAGCTGTGGGAGACCTTTTAAACCGGATGCCCTCCCAGTCACCATCAGACACATTATTATGACTGGAGATGGTTTGATAGTGTTTGCCCAGGGACGCAACAGCTTTAAGTGCTTCTGTAAAAAGACTGAACTAGCAACCTTGTGGTCAGAGGGCGAAAGTGAAAGTGCTACTGACTTGTACGGCTGAATCAGGCTGAGCAGTTTGAAGTGTCTGGTTTGTTGAGACTTCTTATACAAATAATGTTGTTCTAATCTCTGTTTGGGAAAGTGAAGCGCTGGTAACTTGTTCATTATCGAGGGTTTCAAATATCGACTCGCTTTGGTGCAAGACACCAAAGAGAAAAAATATTCTTGAAATGTTGTTGCACTTAAAGAGGGAGTATTATGCTAAACTGACTTTTTGGAGTTTCCTACCATGTTATAACGTTTTTCCATAATCAAAAACACACTTGAAGAGGTTTTACGTGTCATCCATGAATGTTTGAGTAATTTAGCGATCTCTCCCGGCGCTTTTCAAACCCTTTTTGTGGTTAACTGTAAGATTCTGTCCAATACTTTGCCCACATATGTCACCCATACTCCCACTTGACAATTCTCCTTAAATGTACAAAAACAGGATACAGAACAATACACTACAACTTCACAAACCTGACGCGTAGGGATGTAACAAGAACAAAACATCGTGATATCGTATCGTCAAAAGTGTCTCAGTAATATCGTGGGCCGTCACAGTATATCGAGTGTCTCTGCTTAAATTCATTGTTTTGGTGCAGCAACAGCTAAAAAACTACAGACCATTATCCTCTGCTCTGTTTCAATCCAGTCCACGTGTTGAAATAAACGTTATGAAGCACTTTTAAATCTTAATTATTTGGATTTTGGATTTTGATGAGAGAAAAGTAGCATACTCAAGTTTATATATTTTTTTTGCCTCCACAAAATTTAGCAATAAATATTGTACCGTGGGATGAATATCGTGAGAATATCATATCGAGAGGGTTGAATATCGTTAGATTTCTACTGATGCGATGTGCAGTAGATTCATTAACGAGATGCAGGCTGATTGTAATGGTGCTCTGAAGGGGGAGTGACTTAGCGCGAGAAGGAAAGGAGGAGAGACTGTGAAACTTACAAAACATGTTAGTTTTTTTTTTTTTTTTATTCAGGTGATGGAAATATTCTGTGTTGGCAATAATGATACTCCCTCTTTAAAACAACGACATGACTGCTCCTTCTCAAAGTGCATTTTTGCTGTAAAGTGCTTCGGCTCAAACATTAGAAGAAGCATGACAGATTCTAGTATTTCTCCATCCACACATTTCAATATTAAACCTTTGTAAATGTGTAAACAAGTGGAATAAGGTGCCATAGTTTTCACACAAAAGCTGCTTTTGAGCCGAGGAACTAAAGGATTCCTTTTTACTGTTGGCCACTTTATTAGGTACACTTGGTCTGAATAGAAATGTTTTAGCAGCATAACTTTTCTGGAGGAGGGTCAGTCACGGCACTGGGCCAGAGCGCAGGTCACATCTGTCTGTGTCACGACCTTTCAGTGTTTTTCTATTTAATAAAACACCTGAATAGATACATGTGTTTAATGCCACACTGTGAAACATTCAAGGCAAGCAATTATATCTCCATGGAGATGAGCAGGTGGCCGTTCTTCCACCAGGAAATTTACATCAACGGGGACAAAATCAGGATTAAAACTTGGGCTAAACCAGGACTAAACCAGAAATAAATCAGGACTAAACCTCAACTCACCAGGACTTAACAGGATCTTAAGTTTTAGATGTTTGGGACTAAACAGCGCCTGGTCCAGATTTCACAGGTGTACCTAATAAAATGGCCAGTGTTTTGAAAATCTCTTATAATTAGCAAACTCCGTATGTTCAGATTCATTTTTTTTTTTTTTCAGAACTCTTGATTATAGTTTGTTTTTTTTTTTTTTTGTCTTTCTGTCTCAAACCAAAGAGATGGCTCCTCCTCCTTTGCAGGTAAAGGTGAACGCTGCGCTTGTTTAGTTTTTATTTTAGTATTTTTAATAGTTCTTTGAGGGGAAAAACAGTAAAAGACTGTACAACAAAATAGAAAAAAAAGTGTTTTTCTTAAATAATTCCATATCTGTTCCTGTGTGTCTTTCCATTGAACTTTCTGTATAGGCAATAATAATAAACATTTTTCAAAACTTAACAGTGTCATGTTTTATTTGGGTGATTGGTTTAGCTTAGATTCCTGAAGTCCCTATATTGTGTCATGAATAGGATCAAAAATATCCAAAATCACACACACAAAATGACACAGAATCCAGAGGCTCATTTTTCGCAGGTGTCGATACTGAAAAAGTTCCATTGACAGAACAGAGCAGAAGTTTTCCTGAATGTTTTCAGAATGATGTAGAGTTGGATCAGAACAAATGTCAGAGCACATAGACTAGTATACACACATGGACCAACATGAACCTACTGCACCACTGACCATTACACACATATAACACACATGGGAATAGAAAAAAGTACTACCATTTAATGTGGAAAATCACAGTATAATCACTAAAGAGTGTTTTTAGTATCATTGTAAAATCTGTATTGACCATCGAGTCTAAGTATCAAAATCGAGTTTGAAATCATGACAACACCAGTAACTACCTATCTTATGCTTTTCACTCTCCTCATCTTATTGTCTGCTTTACTCTCTTCTTTTTCTCATCTTCCTGGTCTCGCCTCGACCTCCTCCAGTGTCCAGGCCCCAGGGTGAAGACACCTCTTCATCTTCACCTAATCGTCCACACCCTTCATCGTAATGTCGTGTGTCGGGGTCTGAGCGCCAAAGACACTTGTTCAATAAAAAGACTTTCTCTTTGTGTGTGCCTGAGTCTCTTCTGGTGAAATAACTGAACACTGATCACAGAGCAGACAGAACCACAGAGCACAGTACCAGAAAAGTTACATAGTGCCACTTTAAATGGAAGGTTAAACTTGTTCAATAGTTTGAAGAATTGATCATGTTGTCAAAAGCACCTCAATGAACTCAGTGATCAAACTGTTATTTTACTAAACTTTATTTTAAAGCAACATAGTGCAACTTTCTGGAGGTGGTGCTTTACACCCATGATTCAATGGAAACCGAAAGATAAAACCACATTTTGGAACATTCTCCATGAAGATATGGATATTTTTTATTCTTTACTGTAGAAGATTATGGTCAAACTTGGCTATAACTACATCTCCATGGAAACAAACAGGAGGCCCTCCTCCAGGTCAAATAAGAGTCAGGTCTGTGGAGATGCAAGTCCACTCACAGAAAGGTTACATGATGGGGCTTTACACAGTCTACAACAATGTGTTGAAAATGTAACAGTTGAAGTGATGATGCAGATTTATTTACTGTGTATTTCCAGGTGAAAGTTCAAACTCGTCCACTTTGTCCTTCCTGAAGATCTATTCATTATCTGTAAGAGAGAGACAGACACACTCAGGTTTGTGTTTGTGCACACAGGTCAGTCCTGTCACTGTCATCAGACCACACACATGCACAGAGCCCTACACACCAAAAGGGGGAGCCAAAGATCACTGTCTGAAGAGTTTGGAAACTGCCCTGGTTGGTCAAGACGTGTCAGTTACACTGATTGACTTTTGCCTCTGGGCTGTGAGTAAAACTGGATTTGAATTTGGATCCACAAACTATAGACTTGATTATTATTGTGTGGCAGTAATCGAGTTGAAAAATATTATTACTTTTTGGGGATGGTGATTGGTAAAACTTTTTTTTTTTTTTAATCATCCACTTGACAGAATTCAAATTTCTTTTGTGCCTCATTCTGATTAGAGACTAGAACCTGTTTGTCTTTTATGAACATGTCTGTAATTCTGGAGCTGGACACGTGGAACAACACTGACAAAAAACTCTTGTGAACTTTTAGACACGTTTTATGCTGTTTCCTCAAAAACATGTCTGGAGTTGTGTTTTTTTCATTCACACATGCTCAAAATGCTCTGTTCCACCTGCTGATGTCATGAAGTGGGAGTTAAAAGGAGCTGTCAGGTGAATGCATCATATTAATAATGAGTGGTGGAAAGAGTACTGCTTATTTATCCTCAAGTAAAAATGACATGACTAAAAATGTACTCAAAGTACTGCTTCCAGAATTATACTTAGGTAAAAAATTAAAAACATAGCAACATTTAGATTAGTATTCATATTTGATATGAATTTGACAGTTTGAAGCTGAATTGAGTTGAATTCTCTGAGCTCTGTCCAATCAGAGCAGGCGATGCTGAGCTGTGATGTGTTTGTGTGTTTGGAAAGGAGCAGAGACGACAGTGAGACACACGTGGATCGGGACAGTTAAGACTTGTGCTGTACACAATAAAAGTAACTCATTACATTGAAATGTGGAGAATTATACTCAAGTACAAGTACAGGTGTAAAAAAGTGCAGTACCTCCTGTTGATAAGTGAGAGCTTTGTTCCTCACCTTTGCCCTCCACCTGGAAGTCCTCAGGCAGCAGCTTGTCCTGGCGGCTGCCCAGGCTGAAGGCGAGGAAGGAGAGGATCAGAGAGTCCATGATGGAGATGATGGCGAGGATGTACGCCCAGCGCACCGTGCAGTTCCCCAGAGTGTATTTATCTGTGCGCTGACCGCACATGCGCTTCACCTCCTCCGAGTCCCAACCGTCAGGGTAGATCATGCAGCCAATCACCATGCACGTGCCTGGGGTCAGGGGTCGGGGGGGTCACAGGGTCAGAGAAGAGAGGAGGAGGTGAGGGGGTAGGAGAGGAGGAGGAGGTGAGGGGGTAGGAGAAGAGGAGGAGGTGAGGGGTAGGAGAGGAGGAGGAGGTAGAGGAGGAGGAGGGAGGAGGTGAGGAGGAGGGGTAGAGAGAGAGGAGGTGAGGGGTGAGGAGGAGGAGGTGAGGGGTGAGGAGGAGGAGGGGGTAGGAGAGAGGAGGTGAGGGGTAGGAGAGGAGGAGGAGGTGAGAGGAGTGAGGGTAGGAGAGGAGGTTAGGACCCTGTTTGTCACTATATAAGCAGCTTTAAAACATCCTATTTTCTTCCGCTCAGACTCAAACTGTCACTTTCTCTATGAATAAATCCTAATGAGATCATTAAACACTTGTGACCTTTTGGAAGGATGAAGAACACACCTCCATGTGCCCTTCAGAGGTCACATGTTTGGCACAGAGTTAGGTTATGTGTCCATTTTACGCACTAAGGATGTGTATAAAAACACATCATGGACATCCCTCATGTGTGTAAAAGCAGGTGTACATCTGTGCTGTTTTTTTACAGGAGGTGTGTACAAGTGTGTACATGTGTGTACAAGTGTGTACAGGTGTGTACAAGTGTGTACAGGTGTGTGTGTGTACAGGTGTGTACAGGTGTGTACAGGTGTGTACAAGTGTGTACATGTGTGTACAGGTGTGTACAGGTGTGTACAAGTGTGTACAAGTGTGTACAAGTGTGTGTGTGTGTGTGTACAAGTGTGTACAAGGTGTGTGTGTGTACAGGTGTGTACAGTGTGTACAGTGTGTACAGTGTGTACAGTGTGTACGGTGTGTACAGGTGTGTACGTGTACGGTGTGTACAGGTGTGTACAGGTGTGTACAGGTGTGTACAAGTGTGTACAGGTGTGTACAGGTGTGTACATGTGTGTACAGGTGTGTACAGGTGTGTACAAGTGTGTACAGGTGTGTGTGTGTACAGTGTGTACATGTGTGTACAGGTGTGTACAAGTGTGTACAGTGTGTACAGTGTGTACAGTGTACATGTGTGTACAGGTGTGTACAGTGTGTACTGTGTGTACAGGTGTGTACAGTGTGTACAGGTGTGTACGTGTGTACATGTGTGTACAGGTGTGTACGGTGTGTACAGGTGTGTACAGGTGTGTACAGGTGTGTACAGGTGTGTACAGGTGTGTACAGGTGTGTACAGTGTGTACAGGTGTGTACAGGTGTGTACGGTGTGTACAGGTGTGTACAGGTGTGTACAGGTGTGTACAGGTGTGTACAGGTGTGTACATGGTGTGTACAGGTGTGTACAGGTGTGTACAGTGTGTGTACAGTGTGTGTACAGGTGTGTACAGGTGTGTACAGGTGTGTACAGGTGTGTACAGGTGTGTGCGTGTGTCTCACTGGAGGCGAGTTGCATCCACGCGCAGATCTTGTACACACTTCCCGCGTTGCAGAAGAAGAAGAGACTGAAGCACACGATGCTGCCCACCACCAGCAGCATGGAGATGCCCACGAAGAACATGGCGGTCTTAAACGCGCCGGACGGAATGGAGCCGAAGTCCAGCGCGCTCCCTTTGCACGTGAGCTCCGAGGTGAGCGCGTTCCCGATGCAGTAGTGGAAAAGGCCGAAGTATCCGGCCTGAGGCGTGTTCACGCTGTCCCCGATCCAGTACGGCTGAATGAACACCACCACCGTGATGACGGCGAATGTGATGGTGAACACCGTCCACAGCACGCCCATGGCGCGCGCGTTACGCACGTAGTTGGTGTGGTAGATTTTGGCCGCCTCCTGAGCCGGGAGCATAGCTCTGCTTCTCTGGGTTTAGAGCTATTATGAAAAAGTTCCACAAGATCAAAGTATCAATACAAGTTTTAGGGAAATGAAGCTCCTCAAAATCAGGCCTTAAACCCAGCGCCCTTTACGCACTGATGGAGTTGTCCAAAAGGAATTAGATCCACACCAAGTGTCAGCGGTCCAGGGGTCTTCATCCCCTCAGAGCTGCAGCCTCAGTCCCGCTGAAGGTCCCTCTGTCCTGGCCTCCTTGTGTGTGTCTCTGTGTGCCTCTCTCCCCAGGGAGACTCGGACTCTGCGCTCACACTCTGAATGATTCATGGTCATCAGATCCTCCAGTGAAAGCTCCTCCAGAGAACAGCTGCTCTGCGCTTTCACCCGATGGTGCAGGTCACTCTCCCCTGAGCCCAAGTATCAAACAACACTGTCAATATTCTGACTTTACACACTCCTAGACATGACACTAAAACATCTGGGATATTTAGCTGACGACTCAAGTAACTAAACTATGCTCTCAGAAAAATGGGCCTTCTTCAAAATTATATCAGGTTGAAGGATTTACTCCAGTTTCATTAGTTCTATATTCCCCGAGCGCTGATTGTCTCCTTAAACTTTACCTTAAAACGTAACACTAGATGGCGCACTTGAGTCAGAGTTAGAGTTTGCTTCAGTGTCATTTCTTCTTTGAATGAGTCACTTACACAACTCCCTCTGTGTTCATCATTTCACTTCATGTCATTTCATGTCATACAGGCAGACTCAAGTCATTCATTAAACACTCCAGACACCTGCTCTGCTCCTGCCTGCTCCTGTCTGCTCCTGTCTGCTCCTGTCTGTTCATTTCCACACACGTGAGCAGCATGTTTTTGGCAGGAGCCACACTTTGTGAGCAGATCTGCTCCATGTTGGTGTTCAGTGTGTGGAGACTTTTCTTGGGCCTTGTTCAGTGTTGGTGAGAGACGTTCTCCCTGTGGCTGCTCTCACCTCACTGTGGCTGCAGTGGGATTAGACCAGTGTTTTTTATGCTACAAAGTGATTCAAGTCAGTAGAACATGCAGAGGTCAGACACACACAAGCTGAAATGAGAAGGCAGTGACAGTGGAATCCTCAATCTCAATACATTTCACAAACACATGATTGAGGATCAACATAAAGTAATAATAATAATAATAATAATAATAATAATAATAATAATAATAATAATATTATTATTATTATTATTATTATTATTATTATTATTATTATTATTAGCAGCAGCAGCAGCATCAGTGTCCATTTATAAATAATAATTCAAACTAAAACGAAAAGGAATGAATGTGAAGGTCAGACACTCAAAGAAGAAAAAAAAAAGCATGAAAGGAGCGCTGACGATGGACATGAGGAGATGTGCAGCAGCCTCTGACCCTCTCCACACAAAAGAACAGGACGAGGAGAGAGAGACTGAGCATGAGGGCACACAGAGAAAGAGAGGGTGAAAGATGAGGAGAGGGGGAGGGAGAAGGAGGATGAGAAATCACCACCAACACACACACACACACATTCATACTATTGTAGTAAAAGTCCTCATCCTGTTGTCATTGTGTTTCTTGCGGCTCCTTCAGATCTGATTTAGTGATTCATTTTCATGTTTTTTATTCTAATTCTGCTCCTCTTTTCAGTCGGACTAAGGGGAATAAGGACAGAAATGAGCTTTGGCTACAGTCCTGCATATTTACAATTACATGTTTTTCTTTTGCAGTATTTTCAACTTTAATAAATAAATACAAATACAAATGAAGACACAGGCACTAAGATATGATGTACTCATGATGAACATGTGCTGTTTTGCCTGAAATGTCCCACAATAATTAAATCTTTATTTATTTCATTGCAGTCATTTTTGTTGCTAGAAAATACTTCAGGTCATTGTTCGAATTACTATTATAGCCTGACAGAAGGTTCAGTCCGTATGAAATCAGCCGCCCTCCCCTATGAGCCATCTCAGATTTGACTGAAAAAAATTCAAAAAATTTCTAAAATCACCAAATGAAAAAATCTCAAATTTTAGTTCAATCTCTTTAGTCGTTCCTGAGTTATGGCCAGTTGAAATTTTGGGGTCATGTTCACTTTTTCGTAAGCCTTAATTTATAAACATGTTTGAGAGACCAGAACTTCATCAAAAATAGAGCTAGGAAGCTGAACATTTGTATTATTGTAGATTCTTGGTCATAGATTATGAATCTGTTGTCACATCTCTGTCAAATCTCACATTTGGTTGCCATTCAATTTTTTTTTCCAATTTTTGAGGTCGAAACTCCAAGCAGATATTTACAATCTAATTGTTGAACCTGAATATTTGAGAGAATGACCATTTCTGACAACAATCTCACACTTTTCTGAGCTTTTATGTGGATGGTGTAGAGTCCCAAATATGATCACAGACCAAATGTGATCTTTTTGGCCCCTTCTTTGGAGCCTCGGTTCCTCATGTGGCACAGTCAGATGCTGATCAAATTTTTACCAGAGAAACTTTGGCATAATCTGATTATTTTAAAGTAATAAAAACATCTACTGTTAACTTTCTTTTTTGATGGAGCTTAGGTTCTTTTCCACCTGCAGAAAGATTCAATTATCTTTAATAGACTTAAACACTATTTACTTGTTATAAAGGAAAACAGTTGGAGATTATTTGTGGTACATTGTTTGAAAAAGTGTCATTAATCCTTTGAGAAAATTCAACTATTAAGTCTGTACAAAATTTAAAATTTGAGATTCTTTCATTTGGTGATTTTAGAAATTTTTGAATTTTTTTCAGTCAAATCTGAGATGGCATAGAAGAGATTCCTTGAAAACTGCTGATTTCATACAGACTGACCCAGAAGCGAGGCTGCCAATCTGCACACACACGCACGCACACACACACGCACACACACACACACACGCACGACACACACACACGCACACACACACACACACACACACACACACACACACACACACACACACACACACACACACACACACACACACGCACACACACACACACACACACACACACACACACACACACACACACGCACACACACACACACACACACACACACGCACACACACACACACACACACACACACACACACACACACACACACACACACACACGCACACACACACACACACACACACACACACACACACGCACACACACACACACACACACACACACACACACACACACACACACACACACACACACACACACACACACACACACACACACACACACACACACACACACACACACACACGCACACACACACACACACACACACACACACACACACACACACACACACACACACACACACACACGCACACACACACACACACACACACACACACACACACACACACCACACACACACACACACACACACACACACACACACACACACACGCACACACACAGACACACACACACACACACACACACACACACACACGCACACACACACGACACACACGCACACACACACACACACACACACACAGGGTGAATACAAAACCTGGTCAACCCTTTGGGTTGTCCATGAACTTCATGTTTAAACTCAGTGAGTGAGTTTACAGCACATCAGTGTCCTGGTTAGAATGGACTTTTTTGAGTGTCCCGGTTTGGTCATGGTGCATGTACACACAGTATCCCTGTTTCAGTATCCTGGATAAGACAGTATCCCAGTTATTAAAAACCGGGATACTGTAGCTGGTATATTCCGATAGTAAGCGGGATATTGTGTCATGTTTTATTTATTTATTTGAGACAGGGACAGTGCACAATTTTAGCCTTAACAGGAGAGATGCATTGTACCTGGTTGTAGCATCGGTGCTCATTTCCACCTGTGGTCTCTGGGCAGATTCATTGATTGATTGTATTTAACTGACCTTGACTATCAACTGTTCTTCCTGGAGACCTGTGTAGCATGTTTTGCATATATATATATATATATATATATATATATATATATATATATATATATATATATATATATATATATATATATATATATATATATATATATTATATATATAGCCCTCTGGAGGTGGCAAAACAGGCCAACGGTGCAAGAAACTCACCTAAAGCCAGTCCCCCTCCGCCCTCTGCATCACAGGTAAACTCCCATCCCACACACACACTCACACACAGGACACAGTGCTGTTCAAACTTTAACTGGCTTTCTTTATATCAGCCACAAAACAGTTATGTATGTGTTGGTAAATCATTTAAAGTTTTATTTTTTTCCTTGATGTTAACTTTTGGTGCTCTAGTTGCATTGTGTAACTTTTTCTGGTGAGTTCTGTCAATGCTTTTGGAGATGTTATTGCTTTATTGGAATGTTTCACAGTTTGGTATTACACCTTTTCTATCTTCATGGAGACCAAACCGGACCAAGTTACAGGTCAGGTCTGTGGAGAGGCAAACCCCGCTCACAGTCACAATGCCTGTTTTCATTTTTGAGCTACAAAACTACCTGTAGTTTAATAAATGTAAGGTAGAGCTGATTAATGTCACACTGTGGAACATTTGAGGCAAAGCAATAACATATCTATAGAAACAAGCAGGTGACCAACCCCAACCAAAACGTAACATAGTGCACCTTTAAGTTATACAAATGAAAACAAAGTATTTGTGTTCTTTTACAGATCCAAGAAACGTCGATGTCGTCGGACTATTTGACAGACACCGACGAGGACGCGATGGCAGAACAAATTGAAGCCATGTTGGACGGCCGTGTTAGTATGGGCACTGGTAATGAAGTTCCACCAACATCTCCTGTGGACTTCCAGATGCCATCAGCGTTGCAACACCAAATTGCTGAATACTACAGGGCTCAGAATTCAACTGAAAATTCTGCCCTGGAAAACACCACACGGTCCCCAGTCTCCCCGGTGATATCAGGCCCATCTTCACAAGTTGGACCTGCCCCAAGGAGAAACTTTTATGCTCCTTGGAACAGTCCACCGTACTCCAGACCAGCTGCACCAACAGTAGCATTGCCTACAGCTCGTCACGTTGAGCCACCAACACTGATGGTCCAGTCCAGTCCTCCAGAGAGAGTCGTACTGTCTAACACAGGGAACAGTCAACCAAACTGGAGCCAGTACCAGCAAGTGCCTGGACCATCTGCACACACGGCAAATCCACAAATGCCATGTGCAATTGTCAGACCCTCAAATCTTTGTCCAGTTATAATCAATGGAAGAAAAATGTTCCAGATAACCGGACCAATAGGAACTGCCAATAATACAGCCCAAGCAGCAGTCAATCGAGACAAGAAGCCTTACATCAAAAAACCTCCTAACGCCTTCATGTTGTACAAGGCTGAGCAGAGGGAACTTATTATGCAACAATTTAATATCACTAATTCGGCGGAGGTGAACAGAATTGCGGGGGCGAGATGGACAAGGCTCTCAGACAATGAACAAGCCCCATATTTCGAGCAGGCAAGAGTGGCTAAGAGGGAGCACGAGGCCAAGTTCCCAGGGTGGTCCCCCATTGATAACTTTGGGCGGAGGAAACGGAAAAGCAACACAACATCACCTGCAGCTTATACCCACCCCACAGCTCCAGCAGGTCCCGCTCAGCCTTTATGGAACTACCGTGCGATGATGGTACCACCGGATTATAATCTAACAGTCCCACAAATGACTGGATATACCAGCCCAACAACAGTTCCCACAGTCCNATGCCATCAGCGTTGCAACACCAAATTGCTGAATACTACAGGCTCAGAATTCAACTGAAAATTCTGGCCCTGGAAACACCACACCGTCCCAGTCTCCCCGGTGATATCAGGCCCATCTTCACAGTTGGACCTGCCCCAAGGAGAAACTTTAATGCTCCTCGAACAGTCCACCGTACTCCAGACCAGCTGCACCAACAGTAGCATTGCCCTACAGCTCGCACGTTGAGCCACCAACACTGATGGTCCAGTCCAGTCCCTCCAGAGAGAGTCGTACTGTCTAACACAGGGAACAGTCAACCAAACTGGAGCCAGTACCAGCAAGTGCCTGGACCATCTGCACACACGGCAAATCCACAAATGCCATGTGCAATTGTCAGACCCTCAAATCTTTGTCCAGTTATAATCAATGGGAGAAAAATGTTCCAGATAACTGGACCAATAGGAACTGCCAATAATACAGCCAAGCAGCAGTCAATCGAGACAAGAAGCCTTACATCAAAAAACCTCCTAACGCCTTCATGTTGTACAAGGCTGAGCAGAGGGAACTTATTATGCAACAATTTAATATCACTAATTCGGCGGAGGTGAACAGAATTGCCGGGGCGAGATGGACAACGCTCTCAGACAATGAACAAGCCCCATATTTCGAGCAGGCAAGAGTGGCTAAGAGGGAGCACGAGGCCAAGTTCCCAGGGTGGTCCCCCATTGATAACTTTGGGCGGAGGAAAGGGAAAAGCAACACAACATCACCTGCAGCTTATACCACCCCACAGCTCCAGCAGGTCCCGCTCAGACCTTTATGGAACTACCGTGCAATGATGGTACCACCGGATTATAATCTAACAGTCCCACAAATGACTGGATATACCAGCCCAACAACAGTTCCCACAGCTCCCTTTCAGACCATGTACTACAACCCAGAAATGATGGTGGGTCCAACCTACCAGCCAACAAACATTAAATAAACAAGTACACGAAGAAGCAAAGGAGGCGAGGACATGTGATGAACATGTTATGTTGTAAATAAAAGTTTTCTGTCAATCAGTCATTGTGTAAATTGATGTAAATTTACCCAAGATCCAGACCAGTCATGAATAAAAATAAATAAATTAATAATAATAATAATAATAATAATAATAATAATAATACAATGTATTTATTATAACAACATAATTTAAATACTATTCAAACATACAGTTAAAAACATACAGTTAAAGTGGGACAGTATTTGAATTGATTGATTGAATTGAATTGGCCTCCATGAGCTCTGAGTTGTTCTTCCTGGAGGTAGCAACATATGTTACCTATGTAGCATGTTTTGCAACATGTTACATAGGTAACATATGTTGCTTAACATATGTAAAGTTCAGCAGACACAACTGTCTCCACCCTCCATGAAATGGGATTCATATAGATGCTTTTATGATATAGTGTGCAGCCCAGAGCTTGTATATATCCAAACTCCTGATGGAACTTGATCAAACAACTGTCTCTGTTACTGGACCTACTTATTTATTGTCTGTAGGACAAACAGCAACAACACTGATGCTGTCAAGAAGAAATAGATCAAGAAACACACACAAACACACACACACACACACACACACACACACACACACACACATGCACCACACACACACACACACACACACAGATCAAAGCAGATATGGCTGTAGGAGGAGTTGGAGGCCCATGTCCGTACCAGTTGTACAGTTGTAGGGAGTATTATCTGTTACATAAGAGTGAGTTGTTGTACAGTTGTAGGGAGTATTATCTGTTACATAAGAGTGAGTTGTTGTACAGTTGTAGGGAGTATTATCTGTTACATAAGAGTGAGTTCTTGTACAGTTGTAGGGAGTATGATCTGTTTCATAACAGTGAGTTGTTGTACAGTTGTAGGGTCACAATATTGTTTACTTTCAAATATATGGAAAACTCTCTCATTAGCATATAGAGTTCCGTCGTCATGTGTATAAGGGAGAGAATTGTGTTCAGTTTGTCCACTTTCATCCAGTACGACACACAGATAGCAGCATATCTCAAGCTCTCCTCAACTTTTACAAGTCACCAGCTCAAACAAAGCTTCAGCTCCTGTTCACATCGGATACGTGGTAAGTAGTCGCTGTTAGTCGTCACTGTAACTCTGAAAACGAGACACAAATGAAAAACAAATTCACACTGGACTGCTCTGTCTACATGTTTTGGTCCATAATGTTGTTTCTACACACAACTCATGAGTTTTATGATTGTACTACTTGTTACTTCAAAATAATATGACGTAAGTACATGTACATAGTGTTTCAACAAGTTACTCAAGTAAGAGTAAAAGGTATTTGGGAAAACTAGTTCTCAAGTAAAAGTAATTATAGAGTAACTGTCTGGACATAACATCTGATTTGCAAATTGTAGCTTGGAGCGATAAAATATTTCAAAATGCACATGGTGAATTCAAAGACCAGATTGTAGACAGTGTTAATAAAACACCATCAAACATGACTATGTGTTGTAGTAGTTTAAAGTGTAAAATATGATGTTGGCTCTTAAGTGTGTTGAGTTCAAATGTATTTGTGTGTTTTTTACAGATATCCATGCACAACAGGACAATGACATCAGAAGTTAAGGTGTTGGGTCATGTGGCAGCCCAAACTGAAGCCATATTGGAAGACCGTATCAATATGGACACTGATAGAACCACACGGTCACTGAACTCTCCTGCCAAACCAGGGCCGTCTCCAAGGAAAAACTGTTACTCTCCTCGAGACAATCCTTACGCCAGAGCGGAGAGCCCTCTGCAGGTGGCAAAACAGGCCAGTGGTGAAAGAAAATCACCCAACGTCAGCAGCACAACGGCGTCTACATCAAAGGTAAACTCCCATCCCACACAGACACTTTCACACAGGACACAGAGCTATTCTGACTTTTGCTACATCTTTCTTATATCAACCTTAAAACTTAATATCAACCTTAAAACTGTAGTTATGATGTGTTGTTTTTTAACTCTAGAAGTTATAACCCATTATATAGTGCATCTTTAAGTTATGCAAACTAAAAGAAAGTATTTGTGTGTTTTTACAGATCCAAGAAATGAAAACGCCGCTTGAGGAGTTGTCAGAGTATGATGACGTGTTTATTGCTGAAATTGAAGCCATTTTGCATGACTTTATCAGTGAGACAACTGAGGACACATGGTCACCGGGCTCTTCAGTGAAACAGGGGCCCTCTCCATCAAAGGTAAACTCCCATCCCACACAAACAAGTTACACATAGAAACAGTGCGATTCAAACTTTTGCTAGGGATTTCTTTATATCAACCATCAAACAGTTGTTATAATGTGGTGGTAGATCATTTAAAGTGTTCTTTTTCTGTAGGAGTTAGAGCCCATTACAGAGGAAGAGAAGGAGATGGCAGCCGAACTTGAAGCCATGATGAACGGCTTTATAAGTGAGGACACTGAGAGCAACTCAGGAGCACTGGACTCTCCAAGCACACGGGGTCCTCCAGATCACACGGGCCTTCTCCAAGGAAAAACTTTTATTCTCCTCGGAATAATCCTTACTCCCGATCGGAGAGCCCTCTGGAGGTGGCAAAACAGGCCCAACGGTGCAAGAAACTCACCTAAAGCCAGTCCCCCTCCGCCCTCTGCATCACAGGTAAACTCCCATCCCACACACACACTCACACACAGGACACAGTGCTGTTCAAACTTTAACTGGCTTTCTTTATATCAGCCACAAAACAGTTATGTATGTGTTGGTAAATCATTTAAAGTTTTATTTTTTTCCTTGATGTTAACTTTTGGTGCTCTAAAGTTGCATTGTGTAACTTTTCTGGTGGAGGTTCTGTCAAATGCTTTTGGAGATGTTATTGCTTTATCTGGAATGTTTCACAGTTTGGTATTACACCTTTCTATCTTCATGGAGACCAAACCGGACCAAGTTACAGGTCAGGTCTGTGGAGAGGCAAACCCCGCTCACAGTCACAATGCCTGTTTTCATTTTTGAGCTACAAAACTACCTGTAGTTTAATAAATGTTAGGCAGAGCTGATTAATGTCACACTGTGGAACATTTGAGGCAAAGCAATAACATATCTATAGAAACAAGCAGGTGACCAACCCCAACCAAAATGTGACATAGTGCACCTTTAATTTATACAAATGAAAACAAAGTATTTGTGTGCTTTTACAGATCCAAGAAACGTCGATGTCGTCGGACTATTCGACAGACACCGACGAGGACGCGATGGCAGAACAAATTGAAGCCATGTTGGACGGCCGTGTTAGTATGGGCACTGGTAATGAAGTTCCACCAACATCTCCTGTGGACTTCCAGATGCCATCAGCGTTGCAACACCAAATTGCTGAATACTACAGGGCTCAGAATTCAACTGAAAATTCTGCCCTGGAAAACACCACACCGTCCCCAGTCTCCCCGGTGATATCAGGCCCATCTTCACAAGTTGGACCTGCCCCAAGGAGAAACTTTAATGCTCCTCGGAACAGTCCACCGTACTCCAGACCAGCTGCACCAACAGTAGCATTGCCTACAGCTCGTCACGTTGAGCCACCAACACTGATGGTCCAGTCCAGTCCTCCAGAGAGAGTCGTACTGTCTAACACAGGGAACAGTCAACCAAACTGGAGCCAGTACCAGCAAGTGCCTGGACCATCTGCACACACGGCAAATCCACAAATGCCATGTGCAATTGTCAGACCTCAAATCTTTGTCCAGTTATAATCAATGGGAGAAAAATGTTCCAGATAACTGGACCAATAGGAACTGCCAATAATACAGCCCAAGCAGCAGTCAATCGAGACAAGAAGCCTTACATCAAAAAACCTCCTAACGCCTTCATGCTGTACAAGGCTGAGCAGAGGGAACTTATTATGCAACAATTTAATATCACTAATTCGGCGGAGGTGAACAGAATTGCCGGGGCGAGATGGACAACGCTCTCAGACAATGAACAAGCCCCATATTTCGAGCAGGCAAGAGTGGCTAAGAGGGAGCACGAGGCCAAGTTCCCAGGGTGGTCCCCCAGTGATAACTTTGGGCGGAGGAAACGGGAAAAGCAACACAACATCACCTGCAGCTTATACCCACCCCACAGCTCCAGCAGGTCCCGCTCAGCCTTTATGGAACTACCGTGCAATGATGGTACCACCGGATTATAATCTAACAGTCCCACAAATGACTGGATATACCAGCCCAACAACAGTTCCCACAGCTCCCTTTCAGACCATGTACTACAACCCAGAAATGATGGTGGGTCCAACCTACCAGCCAACAAACATTAAATAAACAAGTACACGAAGAAGCAAAGGAGGCGAGGACATGTGATGAACATGTTATGTTGTAAATAAAAGTTTTCTGTCAATCAGTCATTGGGTAAATTGATTGTATTTTTACCCAAGATCCAGACCAGTCATGAATAAAAAAATAAATAAATAAATAATAATAAATAATAATAATAATAATAATAATAATTATTAATTATTATTATTATTATTATTATTATATTATTATTATTATTATTATTATTATTATTTATTATTATATTTATTTAACAACATAAACATACTATATAATACTATTCAAACATACAGTTAAAAACATACAGTTAAAGTGGGACAGTATTTGAATTGATTGAATTGGCCTCCATGAGCTTTCAGCTGTTCTTCCTGGAGGCAGCAACATGGTAAATGGTCACATTTTTCTATAGCGCTTTTCCACCTTCAAGGCACTTAAAGCACTTTACAACAAGGAACCACTCACCCATTCACACACACACACACACACACACACACACACACAGACACACACCACACACACACACACACACACACAGACACACACACACACACACACACACACACACACAGACACAGACACACATACACACACACACACGCAGACACACACGCACACACACACACACACACACACATACACAGACACAGACACACATACACACACACACACACGCAGACACACACACACACGCACACACACACACACACACACACACACACACACATAGAGACACACATGGTGAATACAAAACCTGGTCAACCTTTTGGGGACCATGTATTAATAATAATAATAATAATAATAATAATAATAATAATAATAATAATAATAATAATAAAGAAGAAGAAGAAGAAGAAGAAGAAGAAGAAGAAGAAGAAGAAGATATAGGAGTGAGGTAAAATCATATGGCGAGCCTCATCTCCTCCTCCTCTTCCTCCTCTCTGTATCCCGGCGTCTCTAGAGCAGATTCTGTTTGTGATCAATCAGAGCATATTCAGATTCTCGGAGCTGTACAGAGGCTGCATTACTCAAGCTCTTTCAGGACGTGAGCTAAAAATAGGACGTATTACGTACACGGGCGTCCTGATCCCTCACCCTCCTGATCTGACTCCAGTTCTGTCTGAATCTCCCTCACGTCGCTCGCTCTGCCTCGCTGATGTTTAATGCTTCAAATGTAAATCTGTGGTCATTAGTGAGAGTCATGCACGAGTCTTACACAGAGCTTCTGCACACGCTCAGAGTCGCGTCACAGTTTGATGTATTATTTATTCTTTTCAGATCAGGTGGTGGTAAGATGATGTTACAGCCACAGCTGCCCTGAGGCAGACTGACGGAGGCGAGGCTGATCATCTGCGCCATCAGCCCCTCCAAACACCAACATCACTCACACACACATCACATTCATACTAGGCAAAGTGGGTGAAGTGTCTTGCCTAAGGACACAACAGCACTTCTGCCACATTCACCCACTGTGGCTCCTACTATCTGTGGCTCTTGGTATCTGTGGCTCCTAGCATCTGTGGCTCCTGGTATATGTGGCTCCTGCTATCTGTGGCTCCTGGTGTCTGTGGCTCCTACTATCTGTGGCTCCTGGTGTCTGTGGCTCCTGGTATCTGTGGCTCCTAGTATTTGTGGCCCCTGGTGCCTGTGGCCCCTGGTGTCTGTGGCTCTTGGTGTCTGTGGCTCCTGGTGTCTGTGGCATCTGTGGCTCCTGCTGTCTGTGGCTCCTGCTATCTGTGGCTCCTGGTGTTTGTGGCTCTTGGTATCTGTGGCTCCTGCTATCTGTGGCTCCTGGTGTCTGTGGCTCCTGCTATCTGTGGCTCCTGGTATCTGTGGCTCCTGGTGTCTGTGGCTCCTGGTGTCTCTGGCTCCTGGTGTCTGTGGCTCCTGCTATCTGTGGCTCCTGCTATCTGTGGCTCCTGGTATCTGTGGCTCCTGGTATCTGTGGCTCCTGGTGTCTATGGCTCTTGGTGTCTGTGGCTCTTGGTATCTGTGGCTCTTGGTATCTGTGGCTCCTGGTGTCTGTGGCTCTTGGTGTCTGTGGCTCCTGGTGTCTGTGGCATCTGTGGCTCCTGCTGTCTGTGGCTCCTGGTGTCTGTGGCTCCTGGTGTCTGTGGCTCCTGGTGTCTGTGGCTCCTGCTATCTGTGGCTCCTGGTATCTGTGGCTCCTGATATCTGTGGCTCCTGATGTCTGTGGCTCCTGGTGTCTGTGGCTCCTTGTATCTGTGGCTCCTGATATCTGTGGCTCCTGGTGTCTCTGGCTCCTGGTGTCTGTGGCTCCTGGTATCTGTGACTCCTGGTGTCTGTGGCTCCTGGTATCTGTGGCTCCTGGTGTCTGTGGCTCCTGGTGTCTGTGGCTCCTGGTATCTGTGGCTCCTGGTGTCTATGGCTCTTGGTGTCTGTGGCTCTTGGTATCTGTGGCTCCTGGTGTCTGTGGCTCTTGGTGTCTGTGGCATCTGTGGCTCCTGCTGTCTGTGGCTCCTGATATCTGTGGCTCCTGGTGTCTGTGGCTCCTGGTGTCTGTGGCTCCTGCTATCTGTGGCTCCTGGTATCTGTGGCTCCTGATGTCTGTGGCTCCTGATGTCTGTGGCTCCTGTTGTCTGTGGTTCCTTGTATCTGTGGCTCCTGGTGTCTGTGGCTCCTGGAGTCTATGGCTCTTGGTGTCTGTGGCTCCTGGTGTCTGTGGCTCCTGGTGTCTGTGGCTCTGGTGTCTGTGGCTGTGGCTCCTGGTATCCTGGGCTCTGGTGTCTGTGGCTCTTGGTGGTCTGTGGCTCTTGTGCC
>NW_026570995.1:0-25000 GCF_026225935.1 Boleophthalmus pectinirostris | reverse complement strand
GATATAGATTTGATTAAAATTTGATTAACTGCACAGCCCAGCCCTAGCCTGATATAATTTCTGTTGCATGGTTAAGTTGTGTGGGAACACAGGCACACATTTGGTTAAAGACAGTAAACTCATCAGACTTGAGTGGCATCTGTAGTGTAAAGTCCATTGGTAATCAGTGCTGACTTACCACAAAGCCTCTTTAAGTGGAGACAGGAAGTGGTGAGTGATCTGCACACAAACCTTGGCCTGCTGCACAAACCAGCCGTGCACACAGCCAGACTCCAAGTGCACAGATATTTATAGATATAGGGAGGTGCACGCTGGCCTGATGCCACAACATTCAAGAGTCTAAAAAGCAAATAGGACTAACGAAGCTAAAGGTGGCAGCAGAGATTTGAACACTGGCTTTAAAATATTAAACTTTAGCTTGTACTTGAACTGTGGCAATGAATCGTGGTTGGGCAAACAGACAAATGCACAGTGCACACTACAGTAAATAGTTTAGGCCTAATGGAGTTGGTAGCTCTGCTCAGCAACTTCTGGACACCTCAGCACCGTCTCTGAGAAATGCCTCTCATTGAGCAGACTGGCAATGTGTGTGTGTTGAACAAAACACATGGACGAGGGCTGGGGATGTTTGCAAGAAACAAATAAGGACATTTTGGATTGTTTTTTTTTCTTATTAAAAAACAATCTTTCAATGTTCTAATGTTCTAAGTGCCATTTAACGCTAAATGAATAACCCAATTTATTCAACTGAAGTCTAAGCACTGCGCCAAACCACACACATCTCTCAAATTAAAAAGCACCAGGCTGACCACTGACAATTGGGTCTTAATTTGAATAAATACGATTAATTGCACAGCCTTAATATGGACACAGAATACAATAATAATGTACAGCAACACTATCTATAAATTATAAAACAAACTAAGACAATGTCAGTTGGAGATTCTCCACAAACAATAGTTCTCTTTGGTCACACTTATGTCCAGAAAAAAACATAGACTCACACGAGCAGCACGCGTCTACCTCCTGGTGCGGTGGGTCAGGGCCAGCACCTGTGTCTCCAGGACCAGGCCGACTAAACAGCCGCTCGGCCAGTTTTTGAATAACCGCCATGACACCTGCCTCAGAGTGTCAACAGCAATGCAGCATCTTCAGATCATCAAAGCCATGAGAGACTACAGCGTGTGTGGACACCAAATACACTTACTCTGTCCACACTATTGTTTCACCTAGAGCGGTGTGCAGCCTGGGCTGGGCCTTCCTTGCTCCTTCACATCCTGCTGCACTTCTTCCTGTGGGCCGCTTCTTAGCTCAGAATTCAGGCGCAACAACTACACATGTGTTTCTTGGGCATTATATGAGCTGGTCAATGCTTAATAGCAAGTTATAATAATATTTATAACTATTTCTTTAATAGTTGAATTTCTGGCCAGTTTGAACACTCACAAATATTGGAGTCCAATCGTAATGGTCATAGATGTCAGTAATGGTCAGTTTGGCAATAGTTAATACCATTGGCGAGCTTTTCATTCATAAAAACAAAACTGAATTCTCTATAGGGTTCTAAACATGTCACTCACTGCAGTAGTTCTCATAGACCTATAGAGAAGATTCTCTTTTTTATTATGTTACTATGAAGATTTTTGAGACTAGACTAAACTAGACTACATCTAAGTCTTCAAAGGAACACTGCATATTGATCCATTTGTACAATAGAACTACACAACTTATTTTCAGAAGCTTTTCTAATAGTTACAATATATTAACTATAGTGGCTTTTGCTGTTATATGCTGTCAGTCATAATTTATGGCAGTCTTCCATATGAATCTATAACTTAATGTTCAACTGGCCTCTTTATGCTTGTCTGCAAAAAGAACTGACACTACCACTCACCTGTAATGAATAAAGGTTTTACATAGCAGGTGTTAAGCGCAAACTAAAGTCTGACCCTTGCTGCAAAAGCCAGTGGCCTTGCTCCAGAAGTCACAGAGACAGGTTAAGGTTACCAAAGTGCTGCAGGCCCCTCTTCACACAGAGCCTCCAGCACCAACAAGTATCTGCCGTTCATTCACAGCCCCCTGTCCACCCTCTGCTCACTTCAGTGTCACTAATGTGGGCTTATGCATCAAACAACATCCAACCGGTTTATTTAAGGGCTTGAGAAGAACAAAGGGAAGCATGTCAAATATTAGTAAAGCAAACAATGTCCATCAGATCTAAAAAAACAATTACATGATGACATATGCACGCATCCTTATTCTAAATACCAGTTCTCACATGATATTCAAGAGACTCCTCAATTCCAAGTTTCTGCCTGAAGAGGATCACCCTGTGCATCATATGACCCTGTCCTGGTGCCTGTTGCCTTCTCTGATAACAACAACTCTCCTATATTCACTTACAGACAAATGCTCTCCACACTGCAACCTTTTAGATCCATATCTAGTCGAACAGTGCAAACGCTCCATAGTGTAGCAAGAAACTAGGATCTATGAGAATGGGAATAACTACTTCTAAAAATATATGTTCTTTTATGATAATAATAAAATAATTAGACCTTATGGCTCCAAAGAAACCTAAGACTGTTGTACAAGACTAACTTAACCCGCCTCCCTAGTAACTCTGATTATGGCCTAGGGCACAATCACGAGATATTCCACAGAAGTAACCAAGAAATTGAATAACCTTTCTCAGAACAAAAGCCGTGTCTGAGTTTGATGTGTTTTTAAGGATACATAAAAATAAGAAAAACTTTGACAACATGAAGCACTGGGCTAAGTTCTAAACTACCATATTATTTGATAACAGCAACAGGGTGTTACCTATTTAAGACGATGTTATGGCTGCTTGACATGACACCAATCCTACAGCTCAATAGCCTATCACGGCAGGTTAGGTGACTTTAATAAAGGGACTAGTCCTTATATTTGACTTGGGACAAGAGAAAAATGATTACTGGACATGCACATTGATGTGAGAAGTTGTACTTTTGGCGGTCACTGGCGAAAACAGGAAATGGCCAGTGATAGGGAAGATGATATACAGTATGTTATGTTAGAGCTGCAGCCGAGATGAGGGCTACTCACCACTCTCCATCTCATTGCCTTTCTTTGCGGTGGGCGTGTTGCCCATGATGGCAGTCTGGTGGCTGGGTCCCCGGGTTCGGCTTCACTTCTGTACAAGTCCTTATGTGATGCTGCAAAGCCAGCTATCTTAGCCTCTCGATCGCGAAGCTGACAGCAATCTACTAGCTAACAGCTATCATTATTGACTAAAGAGTAAATTCTTGCAGTTGTACTTTGAATTGGCTTGTGTAGAAAACCCCACCAATGCAAGAAGTCCTTAGCTAACACGAAGGATATTGGCTAGCCTGCTAGTTAGCACGACGGCTAACTATAAATGTGAATATCAGCTTGAAAAGATTTAGCTTCACAAAAGCCAAACAAAAATCGCTGGCACAAAAAGTCAGTAAATTAGCATGAATTCCCTCCGTGTGGTGTGCATTCAGGGTATAGTTCAAGGCAAGGTTTGGGGAGAGCTGATTTCCGTCTTTGTAGCGAGCTGCTAGCGTTAGCTCGTAGCGTCCTCGTAGTTGTTCTCTGGCCTGATCTACCCAGGTGCTATCTCAGTGCAGGAGGCCTTTAGTTGAAATCTGGATTTCAAAACAATAGCCCAACGACCCCGTCTCATTCGCTTTTGCTTAATCCAAATGGCTGTTTCTCCATCCGCCCTGCAGCAGTCGTCAAATGAGATATTTTTTGCCTAGGACCGACCATCTGATAGTCGATTCCTAAGATCAACAGACCCCTTCCATTAATCTTCAGACCGCAAGGGAAACTCCAGTCATGCATCCACAAGGCCCGCCTCCGAGCGCCTCTCATTGGGCAAAATATCCGATACTTGCGCGACATGGACCGTCATCCGAGCTCCCATTGGCTACGACTCAATATATCCAAGATTTGCATCCTGCGATTGGTCAGTCAAATAAGGCCCGCCTCTCAAGTACAGTATCAGTCAGCAAACGATAAACTGTATTTTCTATTTTAAAGATATCTCAGTCAAAAATTAACTCCCCATTTAAAATCCCACCCTGCTTGATATATTTTTCATTAATGAGTGCAATTATTTAAATCCAGTAGTGTAAAATAAAATAGCCCTGCCTTTATACAGCTACTTAATAGTGTAATATATTATTGACAAATTAGATCTTGTAAACTGTAAACATTATGATAAAAACAAGATGTATTAGTGGTTTGTTGGAACAGACTGAACAATTATTAATTTCATTTTGAATACAAAATTGCAACATAATCTATATGTTGTAAAAATTGATAAAGCCTGAAAAATGAAAAATTGAAATCCAATTTATTATTTAAATCCAGAACAGAAAAACACACATCAAAAACAGCTGAATACTGTCCTATTGCTTCAAAGCTGATTCATTATATTGCAATATTGCAACCCCTTTGCACAACAAAAGGAGAATAAAAGAAATGCAACACAACATTTTTGTCATGTTCCCCTTTAGCTGCACTGTCTTCCCTTCCCCAACAGAAAATACACGACCCGACCCTTGTAACAAAAGGACTTGTCATCTAGTGCAGCACCTACCACAGCGAGGTATTCATAAAGTGAAGTCCGGGTAACTGACTGAAATAAACTAGTGGCAGTTGTAAGGCAAAGGGATGTTTGTAACTTTACACTTAATGTCCATAGGCATTTTAGTAGGATTTGTGGTTGACTTGTCACCATAAACACAGGTGTCACTTCTACAAGCAGTCCATGGAGTTATCAGGAAGTATTCCCATGGGCGGTGCCTTTCCTGGGAGACAGGACGGTGGAAGCATCGAGTTCGATGATGGGTCAACATTTTCACAGTCTTCCATTCGCTCTGCAGTGCCCTCCCAGTTTATGTGAAATCTTGTAACACGTGGGTTTGAAGCCAAAATATTTCTCTGGAGCTTTAGGACAGACAAAAATAAATTATATTAGTATAAATAAATTGTGCAGGTGGAGAGTAATTTGAAGATATCAATCTCTCAATAAAAATATAATATAAACCAACCTGTGTGTAGTCTGGTTTGATTGGTGGATTTTCTCGGAGCTCAGGGTCGGTATATTCATTGTTGACATAATAACCAATACGAATAAACTCTTGTCCACGGTAAGTGCAGGTGATGAGAACCACAGTGACACCGACTGCATCACTCTCAGGGATTAATCCAGTGTTTGGAGCATCAGCCTGTTGTCAGAACCATCAGAAGAAAGAGTGTAAGTGCAAAAGAAGAAACATTAATGTAGGTTGAAAAAAGCCAAAACACTCAAGCTTGTGACATAAATACAAAGTTAAATGGTACGTCATAAAGACAAATATATAAGTAAATTTTAAGTGCAATTTACTCTCTCGATCCACTTGACAATGAAATAGTATAACAGACATATAAATCCACACCCATAATTTATATAACAATAATTTACAAATGTTGCCACATTTTAGTAAAAATGGATGGTAAATGCCAACTTTACTTTTATTATTGCCTTATTAAAAAATAATTTAATAAATACCTGAAAAACAAACATATGCCTCCCAGCGGGGACAGGGCCAACCAGCACCGAGTCAAGCACCTGGTCATATTCTTCACTCTCTGCTGAACCAACGTAGATAATCTTCCACTCCAAATCTGTAAAAAAAAAAGAAAAAAGTTAACAACATTAATTTTTTTCTTGTAAAGAATAGTAACCCAACTAGTACATTTATAAAGATATAAGGTTTAAGTCCATAAAAATTATAGGACACATTTTTCTTTGTTTAAATATTATTCGTGACATGGGAGGTAGAAAGAAAAACTAATAAACAAATATTCAAATCAAGAGGTTGCGGTTTCTAATCCACAAGACGGCATCATGACCAGGCTTTTGCTGTAGACGTGCGCACGTACAGAGGACTAAATTATGGAGCTAAATTATTTTAAAACGTGAAGACGTGAAGTTAGCATGGGAGCCTCTTGTTAGCAGTTAGCATTAAAATAACCAGGGTAATGTGTACCTTCTGGAAGATCCTCCATACACTCAAAGGTTATTTCAAACTGGAATGGGTTCCCAAAAGGACTCGGATTATCCAAGACGGCCACATTTAACACTTGGACCTTCGCCATTGTCTCTGGAGCGGTTAAAAAGTAGTGGCTAGCTTAATCCAAAACAAATCCAACACCAGATCCACGGGGATAGTTTTACAAGCAATATTCCAACACAATAAACTACATTAAGCCTATAACAACAGGTAGAGTGAGTTAGTATAAATATTTAAATAATCAAATAGTTATGAAAAAGGAATTAACGCAAAAAAAAAATCACACAATTTTAGTCATAAAGCTGTGTACATTTGTCTACTCTCCCGCCGCTTTGACAGTTCTACCCATGTTCCACCGCGCCAACGTCGCGCCGTGCGTCTGGCGTAGCTGCGTGCGTAAAAAACGTGATTTCTGTCGCCCTCCAGCGGTAGTGTTCAGAACTGCAGAGAAGAACAATGCGCCCTTTTCTTGGAGCGCGTTAGTGTAATCTGTAATTATAGTAAATAAAAGGATCTTTGTGTTTGAATACTGCTTAACTCTATTCTGATCTCTACTCCTTTTACCACGTCACTGAAAAATGTGTCACAATAAGATCATGCATCCTTTCTGTTTTTATTCTAAGTGTTCATATCATCCTTATTCAATCTCAGTTTATGAAACAAATGCATTGTAGTTTATCTTGATGAGAGTATAGTTAAAAAAAAAAAAAAAAAAAACATTATCTGACATACATTTAAATCAACCACTTGATATTTTCAGAGAATGGCATTAAATCTATCCAAGATGTGTTAGTCGCTCAAAACACCTTTAAATTGCATGCATTCTTTCCACGAGCAGGATCAGATCACCTCTCCAAAGTTCTAAGCTGTAATTTAGCCTGGAGTTGTCATCTGTTTGTCTTGATGAAGATGGAAATAACTTTAAAGCTATACAGTGGAACATTTCAAGCAAAGCAATTGCATCTATGAGACCAGCAGATGGTTGATCCTCCTCGAAATAAAAATGTGCACCTTTAAGTAATCTAAATCTGTTATGTCTATTTGAAAATCTTAGCTGCATAGGTTAGACCTACATAGGCTGTCTTGTCTTAAGTTTATAAAGCTCAGTGGGTGGTTTTCATCTGCTGAGAGCATGAAAACTTCAGACCCAATATTATACCAGTAAGCACCGAATATTTTCTGTTCCCTTTGGGTTTAGGGACGGATTATAGCCAGTGAACCAGCTGGCAGTCAAATTCATCCTTCAAAAATGTTAGGAATGTTGATATCCTCTCTTATATTTGGACCTCTGAAACCTGTTGGGGGCGCTGTTATAGCCTGTACCCCTGCTGTTGTAAGGTTTGCACCAGTGAGCAGCAGGTTGCTAGGTAAACGCTCTTTAGGGAGAGGAGTCAAACAGAAAGTGGGAGTAAGGCAGTAGGCTGGAGTAGTGCTTCATTATCTTCTTCTGTTCTTGTATTAAATAGACAGACGTTCAGTTCTTTCAGTGACATCAGGCATGAGTCATTTTAATACAGTACATTGCCGCTGGTTTGATAAGTTTTCAGGAGCAGCATAAGAGTTTGATCTGCCTGACTGAACCTACCACTCCTTATACAAAGGATCTTCTGTCTGTCTGCACGGCTGCAGGTAGATCACCGCTCTCAGGTAACATGAAACTGCGTCACGTGACCTATGGCGTTTTGAAGAGTATGCTTTTTGAAAAAAAAAAAAAACTGTTTTACATATTATACCAACGGGTGGTAGAGCAGCTGAGGATGTAGTCAGATGCGCAATGATCTCTTCAGGGCTTTTTGCGAGGAATTCAACTTGAGATGTAGTTTTTTCTTTGTGTGTTATTCGTTTTAGTTGGTGGAGGTGAAGCGGAAGCGACATGGTTGTTCAGGAATCAGCCCACTGGACGTTTCCCTTTTTGAACCAAACAACGGCGCTCTAGGGCTAAAAGGTGAGTGCACCTGTTGCGCTGTGGAATTATCTTAAAATCTATTATACTGGCTTTATTATAGTGGGATTATAAAGTATAACCTATAAGCAGTAGGCTCCAAACTAAGAAAATAAAGGTTTATATATTTTATAGCTTCTATTAGAGATTCAGACTTTACAAGTTTGTTATGAAAAAAATAGGGGGTGGCCTTGGCTAGTTTTGTGATTCAACACCAGGCTGTCTTATTCACTCTGACTCACAGTAAAACTTCTTCTAAAATCTTACTAGTAATATTTTTTGTTCCAGACGTTTCAATGAAAAGCTGTAAACCCATTCAACATTCAAGTAGTGATTGTTTGTTGAATTTGAGATGAGCCCAAGCTGATGCCATCCCAGTGCCTTTCTGCCCCTCCTAGTGCCTGTGTGGTGGCAGGTAGAGATGGCAGCGTGTCCGGATGTACTGCCCATACCGAGACTTGTGGTTGGGGGTGTAATGCTGCTGCTACTCAACAGTAATGCAGTGTGGGGTGAGTCACAAGCCATTTATCCACTTTTATTCTACGTTTCTGACCACGGCTACAGTCACACACACCACTGAACCCACTGATGAGAAATAAAAAGATTACGTAGCATTCCTGAAAGAGATACATGTTGGGACCTGTTAGTTTAAAAAAAAAAAAAACAAGACTGTTATCCAGATTACATTTAGAATATTAAACAATGGATTAGACCTTCTCTCTCCTGTTCATGGTTCCTGTAGTTGTTATCAGGTTGTACTTTTGCCCTTGGATAGTTTACTGTGGTAGAAGTAAATCATTCACTTGGAACTCCTCAGTGTGTGGTTTTAGTTTAATCAATAGGTCCCAAAAATCTAGAGAGGCAAAGCTAAACAGAAATCCTAAACATAGAATTGTTTGTTTTATTCATTTAGTTCATTCAGTTAAAAGCCTAAGCTATTTGCCTTTCAGATAAGTGAACTCCTGAGTCAGCACTCCTTAGCTACTTTGTTGTTTTGTTATCACACGGGTGCTCATAACTGATTTTGCAGTGTTGAGCACTTGCCAGCGTGCAAAGAGAACAAAAGGAAAAAACAACAATGCACGTACGTCAAGACACCATAGATGTTCTACTTCAAGTGCAAATGTTTTTTTTCCCTTTGTCATTAATGTTATCGAATAAGTTTCACAATATTTAGACCAAGTAAGAAAATATCTGACCAGATACCACCAGATCGAAACCATATCTACAACAGGACAATTCCTAAACTAGGGTTTGGTCTAAGCTAGAGCTAAACAAACCAGATTGATAAAATTATTACAACGTTTCTAAGATATAACCCAAAGGAGAACAAAACTGTGGATAAAATGGAAATAAAAAAACTTGCAGCCCAAATATCCCTCGAAAGAACTTACGTGTCACCTGTGGTACACGTGCCACAGTTTGAGAAACACTCATTTGGGCTATTTTGTTCTCGCATGACTGCTTTATAACATAACAGCTCAATATAAATTAGATCACACGCACATCTCACTAACACCCTGCCACACAGGAGTTTTTACTACCTTGTTATAACAGTGGTAGTTATGCACCATTTTATACTTTTTCTTCCAGGAAATTACACCCTGTTTAGATCTGAAACACGCTCAAATGGGACCAATAATGCAAGTACATCTTTCACTTTTTCATCTATATTATTTGATGGCTTATACTAAAATCCTTGTTGCTCTATTAGGGGCCCAACATTGCAGCCATTGTAGCCCCGACTGTGACCCTGGGACTTCTTGCCATAGTGCTGGGTGTAGTGGGATGGCTGTTCTGTGTGGTGAAGAAGAAGAGGCAGACTGAAGGTACTTACAGGCCCAGTGCAGAGGAGCAGTCTGGGGCCAAAAGTGTTGTGACTCCAGATGCACTGAAGCTACCCAAAGAGGAGAGACTCATTTGACATTTCATAGGACAATCTTTAAAGGACACGACAGGTTGAAGTTCTCCTGAAAGACTCCAAAGGTGGTTCTACAAAGTGCCTTTTTGAGCCAACTGAAGAAGAGGTATTCTTGTTCCCCCTCATTTCAACTTCCAATGACAATTTCATGTGTGTACTAAACGTACTTGGACTTATAAACAACAAGCAAGTGGAATGAAGACCTTTTTGGTACAAATTAACACATTTCAGTATTTTATTAGCTAAACGTGATTTCTTCTTTCTCTCTGTTTACCATGTTCCTGCACCTGTTTCTCAGCGTTAAGGACTTCTGCTGTATAATTACCTCACTTTCTTGAATAATTTACTACTGAGTCTAATGCATCTTATGATGTAAAACGTTGATTGTAGATATGGACTTCATTTAAAATGAGGCCACACTGAATAATAGAAGACAAGCAATTGTTTACACTTCAAGTATTGTCTCCAAACATTTCTATTTGATAAAGTTATTTATCTGATTAGCACTGCAGTGCCTATGCCTTATCTAATCAAGTAAAATTGTACTTCTATGTAAAATTTATTTATGCTTTATTTGAAATAAACAGACATAATAATATTTTTAATCGACTCAGGACTGTATTTAGGTTTCATATAAACATGTTTGCCTCCCTTTTATCCCAATAGAACAATGAAGTATGTATAGGCTTGTTACCACTAAAAGATATAAAAGTAATTCAATAATGAAAAGCATATCCATTGTAATGGCTGATTCAGTCACATAATACAGTATAAGGCAAAAACTATTAGTACAAAAAAGACACAAAAAACACAAAGGCCTTCAAATCATATTTAATGTTTCTCCAATAACAAGGCTCCAGTTATAATGACTTGCTTTTTTGTTCGACAAGGCAATGACAGGACAAAGGATGTTGATGATCAGTGCATTCACAGCATACAAAAACACTACCAGATTACACTAACGTCTAACACTAGAGCAATAGTGATCTAGATGCTTCTTCTCTCAGTGTGCGATGGACCGTTCCATTTCATGATGATGGGGGGATGATGATGGAGAGCTGGATGGGCATAATAAGATTTGGCAGCGGGCTTGGATGATAAACTTATGCGACCTCTTCCTCTCCTTCCTCCTCAAACTCACCCTCCTCGGCGGTGGCATCCTGGTATTGCTGGTATTCGGACACCAAGTCATTCATGTTGCTCTCAGCCTCAGTGAACTCCATCTCATCCATACCTTCACCTGTGTACCAGTGGAGAAAAGCCTTACGACGGAACATTGCAGTGAACTGTTCGGAGATGCGCTTGAACAGCTCCTGGATGGCTGTGCTATTGCCAATGAAAGTGGCGGCCATTTTGAGGCCACGTGGGGGGATGTCGCATACGGCGGTCTTCACATTATTGGGGATCCACTCCACAAAGTAGCTGCTGTTCTTGTTCTGTACATTCAACATTTGCTCATCCACTTCTTTCATAGACATGCGGCCACGGAACACTGCCGCCACGGTGAGGTACCGTCCGTGGCGTGGATCGCAAGCCGCCATCATATTCTTGGCATCAAACATTTGCTGGGTGAGCTCAGGCACGGAGAGGGAGCGGTACTGCTGGCTCCCCCTGCTGGTCAGAGGAGCAAATCCAGGCATGAAGAAGTGCAGACGTGGGAAGGGCACCATGTTGACGGCGAGCTTGCGGAGATCGGCGTTCAGTTGCCCTGGGAAACGGAGACATGTGGTGACCCCGCTCATTGTGGCTGACACCAAGTGGTTGAGATCTCCATAAGTGGGGGTGGTGAGTTTGAGGGTACGGAAGCAAATGTCATACAGAGCTTCATTGTCAATACAGTAGGTTTCGTCGGTGTTTTCGACCAACTGGTGCACAGAGAGAGTGGCGTTGTAGGGCTCCACCACCGTGTCAGACACCTTGGGGGAAGGCACTACGCTAAAGGTGTTCATGATGCGATCGGGGTACTCCTCACGGATCTTGCTGATGAGAAGTGTACCCATACCCGACCCAGTGCCTCCACCCAGAGAGTGGGTCATCTGGAAACCCTGCAGGCAGTCGCAGCTCTCCGCCTCCTTCCTCACCACATCCAGGACTGAGTCTACCAGCTCAGCTCCTTCAGTGTAATGCCCCTTGGCCCAGTTGTTACCAGCACCGCTCTGACCTGGTTAGCAAGAATGAGACAATGGAGTTAACATAAACATAAATGAGATCATTTGCACATATTATTATCTTTCAATTTATCTTTTATGATGATTTTCATGCAGAAACATATTATGATTGGAGTGTGGAGACAGGATCATATAAGTGCAAGATCTGAACCAGTAACTCACTGACACCACTGTAACCTAATTTGCAATTTAAATATTTCTGTATTAGACTTACGGTATGTATTTTAATTTTACCAGTGAACTTTAACTGTATTTCATTCTAATCTGGATATCCTAATTCTACTTACCAAAGACAAAGTTATCAGGTCTGAAGATCTGCCCAAATGGACCAGACCTGACTGAGTCCATGGTACCGGGCTCCAGATCGACCAGGATGGCACGGGGCACATATTTCCCACCTGAGAGCAAAACAATGTAAAAATCTTTCAACGAACAGTGAAATGATGGGGGATGGTCCATGGCCCTTCACCTGTGGCCTCGTTGTAGTACACGTTGATCCGGTCTAGCTGCAGATCGCTGTCGCCATGGTAAGTGCCGGTGGGATCGATGCCATGTTCATCACTGATCACCTCCCAGAACTGAAAAAGAGCAAAAAGGTGTGGGTCAGTACATGTTATTACAGTGGAAAAGACCAAAAGACCAGCATTTGACACAATCACAATATCCTATTTTTATCCAGGCAAAGCTATTTAATCCCTGGGTTAAAAGCAGGGTATAAGTGGACTTTATTAGATTGAAACAGATCTCAGGATTAAACAGATAGCAGTAGTCTGAAAGGTGAACGAGTACACCCTTGTTAGACGTGTTTGAAATGTTGATATGAAAAAAACAATGGGGTTACATCATGATTAAAAAATGCGTGACGTGATGATCCAAAATCGCAGGGTTAAAATGGGTGTGTAAGGCTCTTTAATGGAAATAGGTCACACGGTTGGCTAAATGTGGGGGAGGGGAGAGATGCCGCCTCGGTCTCAATAAGGTTGCATTTTCATTCATTCTTTCGAAGGATACTTCTAGTAGCCTGTGCCTTGTTCCCACCTTGCAATAAGTAATAGCCTATATCAAATAAATATAAACCAGATGTTGATGTTGCACGTTTTTGTTTGTTACGTAACTATGCAAATAAGCGTGGGTTGTGCAAGTGTTGGGCATTTAAAACACGGTCGTTTGAATTCTAGGTTGAAAGACATAAATTAAGATAAAATAAACTAAGGATAAACTAAGATATTAGTTAAGGAGCGTTTAAGAAAGCGTCATTAACTTCATCTTTGGTCCCTTCCAGAAAAATCTTCGATGATGAGACGCACTTCCTAATGAAAGCCGGCACACGTCTCTCCATAATATTACTTTCAAGACATCTAAAAATGCACACAAAAACATGAATTACCTTGGCTCCAATCTGGTTTCCGCACTGGCCGGCTTGCAAATGCACAATCTCGCGCATTTTGGACGCAGATACGGGCGAGCGAGGAGGACAGAGAGGCTTGTGCTGCGGAGATGGGGGATGAGAGAATCACAGGAAAGTGGCTGCTCCTTGCGGTGGATCGGTCCCGGATTTGGTCGCGCCGCCTCTCGCTCCGTTTACTTGGCTGAAGCGGTGGCGCTACCTGACGTCATCGCCATGGCAACCACAGAGCGGAGGAGAGAGAGGGGAGGGACCACGTGCAGGGTGAGCGCAGAGGAACGAGGAAAGGATGCGAGAAAGGTGTCATCGTCTACAGGCCATCATTATCATCGTCATCATCAAGGTACTCGGCGTACTTAAAGTGCAGTATCCACACCCCAGCCTGAGGCAAACACGGCTCTACTAGCACCACGAGCGTTTTGGCGCGAAGCCATTTAAGCTACTGAGGTTAAATGTCATAGAGCCGCACAGGGTCAGGGGTAACATTATGTTCAATCCCTATTCCCTAGCTTCAAATTAATTGCATTATTAGTGCACTACTTTCATTCCGAACATACCGTAGAAAGATCTGAACTGCTTATCAATAACATAATAGGTAAAGCCACAACGTGTAACTTTTTCGCCAAAAAACGACCTAGATTAAAGCATGTTTAGATGTATTCACAGAGAATGTTTCAAAGTGTAGATTTAACTTTCAATTTCATTATTTAGGCAACTTTTCCTTTCCATTAACTTTAGACATTAATGTCACTGAACAACTGTGAATTACCCCTTTATTACTCTTTAGTCAATGTTTCGTAATGTTTAATTTAATAATTAATGAATTACCTAAAGTCGCCAGTTTGCTGTGACATCAGATAGACATTTGGAATGTGCCGCTGATAAGTGACTCTTCTCTCCTCAGATCTCCTGACTTTTCTATATTTATCCCCTGCACACCCACTTTTGCAGCTGTTTTTTTAACAACTGCTATTTGAGCTATTTCAGTTTTCCAAATGTGTGTACTGTATATGGTTGATAAAAATGACCAAATTAAGGGCAATATATACATTATTTTAAACCGTTTTGGGGGTTGCAGAATCAAGAATGAACAAAACAAAATCAAAACAATCACTGCACAACCTCATCTATTTAATGTGTAATTATTTATGTAATAGATAATTAGGTTAGACAGTCGGGTAACTGTCATAAACGTGTTTTACTGGTTTAGAGGATCAACAGAGAAGAGTGCTGAAATCTACCATACATTGCTTTTCATTTAACAATACTATATGTTTAATTTGGTTTCAGATTACAAAATATATGATTTTGTTTTGCTTAGTTTAGTTTAGTGTAGTTTTAAAAGTACATCCTTGTGCCTATCCTGACTGATTGCATTCCAAACATGCTGCAAGTTAACAGCAGGTTTAAAGTTATCTAGCAACTGGCCAATGAGCTTTGATTTCCTGTTTCCCAGTCGGGGCTCATGTGCTGTTTGTCACAGTCCTGCATGCGTTACTCCCATAGAAGACATGCCCAGGGAAACCAGCACTTTATTACAGAGACAATAGGGCAGCTGTGAGGAAACGGGCTGATGAATGAGGGGATAAGACTCGAGCGACTTAACATTTGTTTGTTTGGTTTTGTTTTGGATCATGTCACTTCCAGAGGAGGACCTTACTTGCCCGGTCTGCTGTGACATCTTCACTGACCCTGTCCTCTTGTCATGCAGCCACAGCTTCTGCAGGATCTGCCTCAAACGCTGCTGGGAAACGGGCATGCGAGAATGCCCCGTGTGCCGCAAGAAGGCGCCCAAAACCTGCCCTCCATCGAACCTGGCTTTAAAAAATGTTTGTGAAGCTGTAGTTGAAGCGAAGAGGAAATCTATAGTAGTGGAAGATCTCACTGTTTGCTGTCTGCATGGGGAGAAATTGAAACTATTTTGCTTAGTGGATAAACAGCCAATTTGTGTTGTCTGCCAGTCTTCAAAACTCCACAAAACGCATGATTGCTCACCCATAGAAGAAGCTGTGCTGGATTGCAAGGTAAGGAGTATTAAAATAACAAGTGCACTGTGAAAAAATGCCCAACTGTTCTGTAAGGTAACACCTAATGGTAGAATGCTGCTCCACTAGTCCACCAAGGCATCCACTCCTCTCTCTCTATGCTAAAGTTACATTATGATATGTTATGTTATGGCTTAATTGCTACGTTGTTGTTTTTTCTAGGATGAACTTTCTATTTCCCTCAAAAGCCTGCAAGATAAATTGGAAGAACTCAAACGGATACATAGGACATCTGCTGACTTGTTTTCGCACATCAAGGTACAAACTGATTTAACCAGCTTCGATGAAACTGAAAGTAGTTTACATCAGTTATCTTTGTTATTATTTTAGAGTCAGTCCACGGATGCCCAGAAAGTTATCAAAAGTCAATTTGAAGAACTGCATCAAATCCTAAAACAGGAAGAAATGGTCAGATTAGCAGCGGTTAAAAAAGAGGAACAAGAAAAAATCGCAAGAATGAAAGACAAAACACGAGAGCTGTCAGCTGAAGTGCTGTGCCTCTCCGAAACAATAGCCCTGATACAGAGGGAACTGAAAGAAGAGGATATGGTTTTGCTAAAAGTAAGTATGTGGCAACTGATTTAAGTAGTTCTTTAAAACTGTGTTTAATATTTTGTGCATCTCATCCAAATTCTGTTTTGTTTTCAGAATTTTAAGGAGACTCATGACATGTAAGCAATGGGCATTTTTATTTGACATTTGTGTACAAAACCGTGATAGTACCTCAATAGTATAGTTATAATAGTTCACATGAGTAGTACTGTTGAATGTATTTTGCATTTATTTATTACATTTATTTATTTATTTTTTTAACTTTTTTACCGTTACAGTGCTCAAAAACCTGATTCAACTAAACTAATTAACTTTTAACTTAACTAACAGTTAACACAAAATAACTATATCTACTAGTTACATTAATTGTGTTTTGTTGTTGGAAAGCAACAGAATTATTGTGATTATCGCAGTGCTGTCAAGTTATGACTTATTTACTCATATATAAATAGTTTCCAAGGGAAATTTGAAGTGTAACAACAGAACCAAAAAATAAGCTCTAAAATCCTCTTGATAGGTACAATTTATAGTTATTACTATTAACACTACTACTACTTTTTTTTTATTTGAGAAACTTTCTTTGACTTAGACTTAGAGACTTAGAGACATAGAATTAGACAAACTTTACTGATCCACAGGGGAAATTATTTGGACACAGTAGCTCATACATCACACTACCACTGATCAAACTTTCCTGTTGTGTCAACAGGAGCAAAAGCATACCCCTGGGTTCGGACATGACAGGCGCCCTCATAGATGTAACCAAGCATCTGTGTAACCTCAAATACAGAGTATGGGAGAAAATGCAGGACCACATAGACTATAGTAAGTAGCTTTGGCATTGACTTTCATTGTATTACGCACTTAAAGATTTCATTCCTTTGGTGTGTCTGACTTCCTGTGTTTTTTTAGCTCCAGTGACATTGGACCCAAACACTGCCCACCCTTGCCTCATCCTGTCCGACGATCTCACTTCCCTTCACTACTCTCGCCAGCCCCTCTCTTGTCCAGACAACCCCGAACGCTTCCACATGAGTGCCGAGGTAGTGGGCATGTCCTTGCTCGGGTCAGGAAGTCACCACTGGACTGTAGAAACAGAATCCAATCAGGACTGGCTTCTGGGAGTGGCGTCTTTGTCCGTACCGAGGAATTGTGAGGTCTTGGCACGTCCTGAGAATGGATTTTGGACGTTGTGTTTCAGGGATGGAGAATTTCTGGCTATGACCTCACCTCCAGTCTCCTTGACACTGTCCAACATTCCCAAGCAAATCAAGGTGGAACTAGACTACAATAAGGGAGTGGTGTCTTTTTATGATGCTGGAGATGATATGCTTATATATGCCTTTACAGACACTTTTAAAGAAGCGTTGCTTCCATATTTTTACACTCAAAGCAGTCACCCTTTGAGGATAATGCCACAGAAGGTACTTGTGACAATGTTACGCCACTGACCAATTTGTGTATTATTATGCAACTAAACATGCTTAATATAATGCCTTGAGGTGGTGAAATGTATAATTAGGGAGCGTCAGTTATAGTTTTAAGACAAGGCAATAAAAACACAGTATGACCATATGGGCTTATAACAGGGCGGATGCTGTGAGCTATAAACACTAATGAAGAATGTACTAGTATAAACACAATAATGAGATCTTATAAAATAATACATTTGTATAGCAGCAGATGTTTAAAATATTTTTACTGTGTATCAAATGCATTTATTTTCTGTATGAGCCTATTGCACTGGTTTTATGCACTGCACGAGCCATATGTTCATGGATATATCAGGGTTTTATACTGTACTTTTACTTAAAAAATTATGAATTCTTTATAATATAAAAGTACAAAACTGTGTTTGTTTTTACACTGTTTAAGAAGACCTTAGCTCAAAGTCAACAAATGCCTGGGTAGAAGTATTTTTAGGTCTAATAGAAGACCAAAAATTACCCATCCTCAAACAAGATGAAAAAAAGAATAGGAAGTAAATGCTTTAGTGATGTGTGTGCACATGATGGCGCCAAAGATCAGAAAATAGAAACCGCCTCGCTGTAAGAGACCACGCACATGTGCTGCTGTGTCGTTGCAATGATCTGAGTTTATTCCTTTCTAAGTAGAACATTTTTAAAAAGATGAATAAACGAAGGGACACAATGTTGTAGATATTATAATGCATATTTAATTATGCAAATCAGTGCTATGTTCTAAATATTAGTGTCTATAGTACAGCACTATACAGAATAGTATAGATCTGATCTCAGAAGCTAACCACAGTTGGGCTACTAGTACTCGGATGGGAGACTGCTGGGAATACCAGGTGCCACAGCGGGACAGCAGTGACTAGTGCAAACTAGTTTTGTGGCCTCAGGCAAGACACTTCACCCACATTACCTGGTATGTGTGCTGTGTGAGTATTTGATTTGTGGTGCATGCGGGGCTGATTGCACAGATTGGCACCCTTGCCTCCAAAAGTCTGCCCCAGGACAGTGACTACAACATAAACTTACCACCACTGAGTGTGTGGTGAATGAATAAAGCTCAAAATAGGAAATGCAACTTTAAGTATGTCAAAAAAAAATTGCTAACTAATGGATTATTATAGTATAGCATGTTTATTCTGGCTACTGTTTTATGGATGTGACAACCTGTTGCCACTAGATGGAGTCACGAGTCATGCTCCAAAATACACATCTAGAATTTTCAGTGCTTAAATATAATACACTCATGCTCAAGTTTAAAGTGATGCTCTATGCTTGATTGTTTTGTGCCTTTTGAGTTTCATTATTCTTTGGTTCACAGCAGGAGCAGAACCTCTTCACACAGTTGTCAGGTAGAAAAGGCACTTTCTCCAGGCGTGATAAGTAAACCAGGGGCTGTATTGTACTGCTAATATTGAGAAAAGCAAAACCCACTGGCTGCACATAGCAACGGAAAACATCTGGAGTGTAGTAATCTTCAAATGGGAACATAGCCACAGGGGGAAGATAGTTACAAATGATAATGCATAAAATGGAAAGAACTATTTTAAAAGCTCTTCTTTTCATCGGATGCATGTCGTCTTTACCAGCGCCACGTGATTTCTTCAGGGCGTGAAGAATGCAAGCGTTACATAAGATCATCCAGGTAAAAGTGGCTAAGATTTCACCTGTAAATACCTTTTCAAAATTAGGCAAGCCACCAACTGTTTTAGCAGCTGAGTATGCAAAGGTTAACAAAAACACAATTACTGTAAGAACAGCCCTGTACATCATTGGTTTTAGCTGACCAAAAAAAACTGGAAAGACAACAGCGAGAAAGCGATCCAGACATATACAAGACAGGAAAAGTGGCCCGCTAGTGTCTTTTACACCATAGGCAAACTTGATAGAAGACCAAACTTCTTTACTATGCCAAAGGTAAAAGTTGAGAAAACTTATAGGAGGGACTATGCCAAAATATGCATCCAAAAAAGCTAGACAACCCAGGAAAATGTCAGATGTTGAGGGCTCTTTGCGGTTTTGAATGAGAACACAGATGACCAAGATGTTTGCAGGGATTCCTATAACAACATTGAAAACTTGGAGAGTGAGATCAAACAGGATGCCCTCCACTTGGTGCTCGCAGCCTTCAAAGACACTGAATTTGGTTGTGATGTTCGGGTCAGAGGTGGCGTTCACAGGCCAAGAAGTGGAGTTGGAGAGAGAAAGCTCTGATGCCATGTTTTTCTATAAATAGAGGAAAATACAGGATTAGACTTACACTTTAAATGTATTGATCCAAAAGGGAAATTATTTGGACACAGTAATTCATGATATATTATAATAACAAAGAGCAAAAATATAAATGGCAACAATAAATTCAAAATAAATAGCAAAAAAAGCAGGGGACTGGTAAATAGGGCATAATTTTAAAGTTTAAAATTATGTTTTAAAACTGAAGAGTTCAAAACAAGAAAAGTAATTGCTTTTTAAATTATATTTATTTTTTTGTGAGCCACTTAGACTTGAAATGTATCATCCTTGAAGTATTATGAAATAAAAAAATATTGGAAAGGGACACTTTTACAATTCTATGAAATCTTCAGTTGGAACTCAAGGCCAAAAAGAGTTACAGAAATACAGTGAGTGGTGTTTAAGGAACAATTTCTGGGTTGCAATTTCAGTTATTTTTTTCATTAAATGAATTCTAAAAGCATATCTGCGTTACCTGAAACCTATGATATGATGCTTAAAGGTGCATTGTGTAGCGTTTCTGGTGGAGAGTCTGCCACGTCGTGTCTACATGGAGATACTATTGCTTTGCCTGAAATGTTCAACAATGTAGCATGATACTGTATTTATATGCTTAAAGTGTCCATGCGTTTTTACAGTGAGTACAATCTGACATGTAACTTGTCTTGGTGGTGTCATCTACTTGTCTCCATGGAAATAAATGCTTTTAATGCCTTGCTGTGCAATTTTCTTGGCAAAGCAAAAAACATCTTCATGGAAACTGTTACCTAGTGCACAATGAATAATGTTGGTCACATTAAGAATGAAACAGAAAATGTATCAGGCTGAGAAAAAAATGATCCTAATCACACATTTGGTATCCTGTGATTATGATTTGGGTGCACAGTTATAATTGTATGTTTGTGTTTTGATTGTGATTTCTTTTCCGATTAGGCACTAGCACTTATTATTAAGGGACACAGAGCGGTCAATCCAATTTTATCATGTTTTTTAGTCATACGCATTTATCATTCAAAATATATAAAACCATGTGGCCTATCATTATGTGTTAAAACCACCAGCTTAATGTGTATCTTTACTCTCTCAGAATGACCCCATGTCCATTACAACTGTTTATGTTTTGAACTTTGTCACCATAGAAACTACAGACAGGCAAAACCCAGGATGAGCTTCAGTTTGGGAAATACTGTGGCCCTGTTATCTGATATTGATAAATCTTCTTAAACCATTACGCAATCACTTTTACTCTTCTAAATTTTAACTGCAATATTGATACTTTGCAGGAGATGTCATCAACATTCTGGGGGGTTGTGATGCTAACTGTAGACACTGCTCTCCCGTTTCTAAAGCTACACTTTAATCTGAACAGGTGAGATTATTGTTACTTAAACAAGACTCTTACACTTAAAATTATAGTCATCAGCTAGCTAGCAGTTTCTTAGTCACTCTCACCAGTTCTGTTGAAAATCAAACACCGAAACAGGACCATGGATGCTCATATTGATCACAATCTCCTGAAAATGTGCTGTTTAATAACATTTTTCTTGGCTAAAAACTTTTTTGTTTGGAAATGTATGCATTGTGTCACCATGGCAACTGATGCAGATTCCGTCAATAGATATACATGTAGAAACCTCCCAGCGTGATGTCTCTGCAAAGTATCAATGGAGAAAATCTTTGCTACTCGCTTCACCGGTCAGTGGCCACAATTTCATACCTGACAGATGTCTCCTCCATATTGTTTTTTATTAGTCTTTCCATTTTTAACCATGACCAGTCCCAGCAGAATCAAACTACATTTCCCAAAGTGCCAAAAACACATTTAAAAACACAGTGAGGGCATTGTCCCGAGGCTGTTTTCGAGTTGTTATTGTTTAGGTCTACAGGGACCTGTAATTCACTTATGGGAGCAGGGCCACTAGCACGTCCCTCTCTCTGCAGCATAAAAGGCCAGCGATTGTCAGATTAAAATGGCAAAGTCACCACGAAGAGCAGGGATTAACTTTGGGAAGGTCAGGTGGAATGTGGATATTTTTAGATTTCTAAAAAAGTTGGTTTTGCTGCATTTGGCAGGATTAAAGTTTGATTCAATGGCTACTGACGATTAAAGTTAATAGAATTGCTCGTTTACCAGTCACAGTTTTCGGTTGTCTTTTACTGACGG
Source organism: Boleophthalmus pectinirostris (assembly GCF_026225935.1). Lineage (NCBI taxonomy): Eukaryota > Metazoa > Chordata > Actinopteri > Gobiiformes > Gobiidae > Boleophthalmus > Boleophthalmus pectinirostris. The sequence goes on along the minus strand of NW_026570995.1, from coordinate 3,025 downwards.
CATTTTAATTTCTTTAGACTGTTCAAAAGATTTTGACCTATTAATTGCAACACTCTTCATTATTCATCACTGTAAAACTCGTGGCTAGAATAAACGATTATATTGGTTGGATTGGTTTCTTTTTGTAATTAGGAATAACTTTGACCTTGGCTTTGTAATTTGTTACCATGCTGCTGCTACTGTCTGGACTTGTGTTTCTCACCTCTTGCTCTCCGCTGGGACCAATCACATTTAAACGCTCTTCTCCCTGGAGACAATGGATTTGAAATGGATAGTGCACAACAACTGGACATAGAGCAATTATCAAAAAGACATTTAACATATGATGCAACACTTAAAAGCTAAAAATGACTTGTTTGTTTATTGGCTGTCCGTTATTCAATGGTGTACCTTGTGCCCTTTTTGTATTGTTTTGTCTATGTAAACATGTGCCCCCAACTTTATAAATGGACTAGTGCTGATTTGTTGCAAAAATGCTCTATATATTCCTTGATACTTAATTTAAATTAAAAAACATATGCTATTGTTGTTTACTTACAGACTTACCGAATTACACTACAGGCCAGAAGTGGATTAATAAATGCATCAAATTTCATGAAAGTTTAAATATTTAATTTTAAATGTTCTGAATATGCAATAAACTGTACTTGTGTTACATTTTCATTCGAACTCAAATAGAATTTTCCATAGTAGTTGAATTACCAAGTTATATTTGGAAGAAACACATATGAAATATTAATTTGTTTGCAAAATTATATTAAAACAAATTGCTTATGAAAAGCCAATGAGCAATAAGCTATCAACTGTGTATGTGCAATGTAATAATGGCAGTAATACAACTCTATCCCCGATTCAAATCAACCATATTACTATACTTAATTAAAAACAAATGTTATGGATCAAAACCAATACATTATTTCAATGATATAAAAATCACTTACCACAGATGAATGGTGTGTGCCGCTGTTTTGAACAGTAGTTGTCAGTAGACGCTTTATAACTTTGATGCAGTTTTGAGAAGGGGAGGATCTTAAATCTTTCTTTAGGGAAATGTACGCCGAAAAGAGCAGATACTGCCCAGTACTGCAGAATAAAGAAACTTATTGATTCAGTCTAAAGTCCTATTTGAGTACAAGAATTTATCTCTGTAAATGCCACTTTAGGGTAAATTGGGCCTTCTTTGTTGATGGTCCCAGACAAAACAACAAGCTCCGACATATCACATTTTGGCCTTTTCAAGTCCAGTTTTGCAAACAGTATATAGATTTCTGTTAGTAATGTTATGCAGGATTAAATTCAAGTTTTAATGATTTTATTCCACCTAGAAAACACATGGGAGTTAAAAAAAACAAATGCCCATTGATGCACAAAAAGTACTTTTACATATAGGGACTTGAAGAGTGTTTGGTTTCTTGATAACTGTGATTATTCAGGTCACACTATAACCATAAGCCAAAAATGTACAATCACAACAATTTTAACCTGTTTACATTTTTCTAGAAGGTAAAGCTGGTCACAAACTAGAGGAAAGGTGATATAGGCCTATATTGTTGTTTGGTCATGGTATCAATAATTGTAAAGATGACAGTAAGATTTGATATTGTGACATTTGTCCCTCCACAAGGGTCTTGTCAGTATTCTCCAAACTAAAGCCTTTGATGTACTGTGCAGTGAAAACAGTGGACTGGAGTAAAGAGCCCATCTGGGCCAATTGAATAATGCCAAAGGTTACAGAAGTGTCAGAGTCTTATCTGTCTGGATCTTGACATGTGGTTTCAGGCGAGTAAATGTATATTTCTCCTGGAGCGATTCATGTCATTGTCATTTAGATCTTCCTCCTTCCCTCTGTAAGTAAAGACACTCTGGTCCATCGTTGGTACACACTATAAACATACAAAGCTGAATTCCATTTAAAGATGTACTGTGCAACTTTTAGTGTGAAACCTGCATTGTGTGTGCGTGTGTTTGTATGTGTTTGCCTGAAATGACAGACACTTATTGCTACTTATTGCCTATTGCTGGTAGCGTTACCTGCTTGTCTCGGTGGAGGCAACTTTAATTTAGATTTAATGACATACTTTAGAACATTCCAGACAGTCTGCTGCTTAAAGGTTAGATTTAAAATATAAGCTATATTTTAGATTTAAAGTGCACTTTGATTTATTTATTTAAATTTTATTTGGATGATGTTTACTGGGATGAGGCATGTCCATGGGTCATCTAAGGCCATATGAACCAGTCCACTGAAATGAAGAAGGATCCAAACAGCTTTTCAGATGTAGAGGACCTAGAAATGATCTTGCTCAGGAGCGACTCAGCCAGTACATTTATATTGAACATGTGTTAAATGAAAATACTCAGTTGTTTGTGCTCAGACTCAGGATTCTCATCCTGTTCTCAGCTGGATGCAGACACACTTGTACCATGCGTGCGAAAACACAACACTTTATCGACTGTTGCAGATTAATTACATTTGAGAAGAATCCAATGTTCCCAACACAAGAGCCAATCTCTATTGTTTGTATTGATGGACTCATGATCATACAGGGGGATGAGGTGTTTTTCTTACTTTATTTTTGTAGTGTCATGTGAAATTAATTCAGTTTCTCCAGATCAGACAAGTTATAATTACATCAAAAACAAAAACAAACAAACAACAACAAAAACAAAAAACAGCAACAAACAAACAATTATAGTTCCTGGTCCGAGAGAGAGAGAGAGAGAGAGAGAGACTTTTCTTTCCTTTATTGATCCTGAGGGAAATTCAGTCAAGTTTTGCTGCAGGAACATTTACACTATATGCTTCTCAGACACATTTGTGTCTCAGTCACAGGCCTCAGTGCAGTTTAGCAGGAGGACTGGTCCGGCCACAAGAGTCCTTCCTCTGTGTGCTGCAGCATCACAGTAGCATCCAGGGGGAACCAGGTGAACACAACAGGAAAGGCCTCACTCTTGCTTCACTCTGTTCTTTCAGTTGGTGAAGTATTTCCTCTGGAAGTTCTTTTGCCACATTTGCTGCCACATA
>NW_026570994.1:24787457-24798868 GCF_026225935.1 Boleophthalmus pectinirostris | reverse complement strand
ATAACTGTAACTTTTCACCTGTTTGTCTCCATGGAGATGTTTGTAGTTTTTATGATCCACAGTGTGGCATTAAACTTGATCAAACAGGTGTCCACAGGAGGTCAGATCTGTGGAGAGGCGACCCCGCTAACAGTACCTCACATGTATATATAATAATATCATCATAATATAATAATAATATAATATAATATACATATAAATATAATAATAATAATAATAATAATATAATAATAATAATAATATATAATATAATAATATAATAATATAATAATAATATATAATATAATAATAATATCATAATAATATATAATATAGTTTGAAGTAAAAGTGTTTTATGACTCGTGTCACGTTTTAAACACACAAACTCTGGACTGAACCTGTTTTATTTCAGAAAACTCTGTGCCCTCGTCCAAACCCACGTCTCTGCCCTCAGACTTCGACAACATGGTGAGTTTTACACCTGATGCCCTCCCGCTGTTCCATACTGTGTACTACTACAGTTCCATACATGTTTGATATAAATAACAGAGTAATATTTGTGTATTTGATATATTTCAGGATAATATTCTGGCTGCAGAGAAACCTCCAGACGCTCCGACTCACGAGGCTCAACCTGACGTGTTTCTGAAAAAAGAACATTTCCTGTTTGACTTTTCGAAACATAAAGACGAGATGCAGGTCGGCGAGAACGACGTCATCGCTGTGGAGGAAACTACTACTACTACTACTACTACTGCGATGGATACTACAACTACTACTACAACAAACACAGGAACAGACAGTGAGTACTTTACACTGCGTTGGTCCTGGTCTAGTCCTGGTCTAGTCCCGGTTTGGACCTGGTTTGGACCTGGTTTAGTGAAACCCCCCTGAGGTTCTGTTTTGTTTCATTCACACATTTAGCAGATTTACTCTTCAAAACTCTCTGTTCCACCTTGTGACATCATCAGGTGATGATCCAGAAGTGCTCCTGTGTGTTTTTAAAGTTCACATTTAGCACATTTTAGAAAATAATATTGTAATAAATAAATAAAAATTTCTTTTCATAGGTTCGTTATAACGTGAGTTCATGTCACATCTAAACTTCACTCGGGTCATTTGAACAGAATCATTTTTCTCTCAGATGGAGCTGGAGAAGACGAGGACTCCCTGGACTCTCACTGGACCCAGGATTCTGACCAGGACTTGGGACTTAAACCGGGTCTTTCTCTGGACGACAGCTCTGGCTCTGGTTTCTCTGGAGATGGTCCGGTTCTGTTCAGTCCAGACTCTGATCTGGGGAAAGACCGAACCTTAAACCCTGAAGTCCTGCCTCCTCCAGACCTGGAACCGAGCGAAGATGATCCGGACGAGATCCCACCCAGATCCACTCAGGCCACAGCTCCACAGAGTCCAGAAACACAGGAATTTACAACAAATGAAAGTGAAGAGTTTGAACCGACAAAGACTCAGGTCTCACCCACAGAAGACACACATGGAGTCACAGCTGAAACGGAGAGACCTGAAAGTGAAGCAGAACAAACTGCAGACAAAAGTGAATTTTTACCAAACGCTGAGGATGTTGAAGCTTCAAATTCAGATTTAATGTCAAAAGTGGAGGAAATTACACAAACTATGACCAAAACTGAAGCGTCCACTGTGAGATCTGTCCCTGGAGTCGTTTCAGAAACATCTTTGCCACAAACAACTGAACCAACTCACAAAGAAACTACAGAAATTCCAGATTTTACCAGCGAAGGAACCGTGACTTTTGAACTTTTTGGTCAAGATACAGAAATTTCAGAAACTGATAATGACGTTTTTCTTTCCTGAAACTGTACAACCTGTTACGGAACATCCAAGACGAGAAACGGCAACTGAAAAATCAAATACGGAGACAGAAATAGAGAAATCCAGAGAGAGTGTAAAAGGTGAACATCTGGATCTGGTTCCTGCAGCTGTGAGTCCCACGGAACCGGCCCAGGTGGAACAATCTACTGTAAAATCTGAAGTGAAGTCTCCCGCTGATGTAGGAGATTCTGATCTTCAGCCTGAAACTGTCGAACAAATTTCTCAAATTTTAACTTCGGGGGAATTTGAAAAATCTGAAATTCCAGAGTTTGAGCTTTCGTCTCGTGAGGATGTGGAGATTCTGGAGGAGCAACATTTGGGAGTAACGGAAAACTGGAATATTAAAACAGATTCTGTTTTACCGAACGAAGATTTGAGTGTGGACGAGGTTATAGCAGTAACTTTACCCCCAAAAACGACTTATACGACTACTACCTCTGATACTACTACTACTACTACTACTACTACTACTGCAGTTTCTACTTCTGCTATTAAAATCATTGTAAAAGAATTCCCTGATGATGACGTTAAAAACCAAAATGAACCAGGTATTGTCCCGGCTCAAACAGATTCAGAAATATTCCAAGAAACTACAACTATGGCGCCTCAAATTCTCCCAGAAGCGACTCCCAAAATGTCCGAAAAAGAAGATTTGAATATTGTAAATCCAGAAATTTCCTCCAGACCAAAAGTATCAACCACAGAAGCTGCTGAAGTTCCAGCTCTAGATGCTTCACAAGGTCCAAGTGTCGACGTTTTAAGGACTACAACTCTGCAGCTTCAAGAAACTACAAAGATGGCGACCACAACTTCCTCTTACGTGCTTTCTGAACCGGAGAAGGATTCGCCGTTCACTCGTATTTCAGACTCAGTCCCGGATTACGAAGACGAGACGCCGGTCAGCACGCCGACGCTGACAACGGAGCCGCTGGAAACGAGACCAGATCACGACGTTTCTCCTGAGATCTCTGAGGTTTCTACAAGAAGAGACGAGACTTTACCTTCAACAAAAACAACAACAACTGGATTAAATATCGAAAAAGGTTTTTTAACCTTCGCTCCAACTGTGGAATCTGTAGAAGTGATTCCAGAAATTCAAACTTCACAAATTACAGCTTCATATGAAACTATTTTAGCCAAAGGAACCGACAAAACTACTGAGGAAAGTCAGATTTATCAAGTTTGGGAAGTTACCACAATAAAACCAGATGGAACCGAATCAAACAACGAAATATTTATATCAAAACAGGAAGATTTTGAAGGTTCGACTCTGGATTCTGACGCAGAAGAGAGTCGTGTGATTGTTCAAACGGGAACTACTTCAGCACCAAATCTAAAAACACCAGAGGAAGAGTTAAAAAGTGATTCTGACATTTCCACAATTAAAACAACTTTTACAGTAGAACAAGTGGAGGCTGAAGAAGCAAAACTTGAAATTTCATCAGAAAATGTGGAAAAAACTACAGAAGAATCCAACATGATCGCTGACGTAAACGATATTGAAATGATCCCTACAGTCTCGGGCATTTTGACGCCACAAACTGATTCTGGTCAAATATTTGAAGCTCCAGATGCTCAAGAAGAACTGTCACCGGTTTTGACTGGTTTCTAGTTCTGAGAATAAAGCACAAACTTCCTCCAAAACGACTCAAACTTCGCCCACATCTGCACCAAACACTGAAACTCAAACGTCTAGAAGTGATTCTCAAACTTTAACTGAGCAAATATTAGATTCTGAAGTGGAGCGAGTTTTTCCTGTGACTCAAAGCAACGATATAGAGACGCCAACATCACAAATATTCAAGGATTCTACCAGTGCGTCAGATGCCCTTCCACCGTTTTATACAACTCCAGCTTCAACAACAGCAAAAGGTGATTCTGAAATGTCTTTAAAAGAAGAAACAAATGCAATTTTAGTTGAAAATAATGAACTTGAAGCGACAATGGAGACTGCAGACGTAAATAAAGAAATAGTTAATCTCTCAACAACGACGCCAAGTGTTAAAATCAAATCTTCAAATGTAGAAATATCAACAACCACAGCAGCAGCAGATGATTCTGAGACGGTCGATGAAATGGACTCAAGTGTTGTTTTTATTCAAAGCTCTGAACCAAAAACAGTTGAAGCACCAGCGCGCGGAGACTCTGACATGGACACCAGCTCAGTTTTGGTTGAAGACTTGATTCTGACGTCTGAACATGAAACAAAATCAGAGAAATCTCAACAAACACTTTCTCCGAACGATGTTGAAGTTCTGTCTGAGGTTCAGCCTGAGACGAAGATGGAGGACGATTCTAAAATGTCCGTCGACCTGAACCACACCGTGCGTCTCTTCTCCGAGGGCTTTTCGCACTCGCCCGGGTTCGATGTGAGTTTCGGTCTGGTCCCGTTGGCCGTGGAGGGTTCTGGAGCCGTGCCTGGTGACGGGGAGGCTGCCGGTTCGATTCCCGGGGTGTCGGGTTCTTTACAGTCCAGACCCGACCGAGCGCTCACCGTCTTCTTCAGCCTCAGAGTCACAAACATGATCTTCAACCAAAACCTGTTCAACAAGAGCTCAGACGAGTACAGACGCCTGGAGAACAAGTTCGTCTCTCTGGTAAGACCTAGACCTGGGTTAGACCTGGGTTAGACCTGGGTTAGACCTGGTTTAGACCTGGGTTAGACCTGGGTTAGACCTGGGTTAGACCTGGGTTAGACCTCAGAGCAGTACAGGCACCTGGGAGAGATCAAGTTTAGTCCTGGTTCATACTGGGTTTATACCGCGTTTACATCTAGTTTAGTCTTGGTTTAGTCCCGTTTTTAGTCCTGTTTCAGTTCTTGGCTTACTCCAAGGTCCAGTCCTGGTCTGGTCCTGGTCCTGGTCCTGGTCCTGGCCCTGGTCCTGGTCCAGTCCTGGCCCTGGTCCTGGCCCTGGTCTGGTCCTGGCCCTAGTCCTGGTCCAGTTCTGGCCCTGGTCCTGGTCCTGGTCCTGGCCCTGGTCCTGGTCCTGGTCCTGGCCGTGGTCCTGGTCCAGTCCTGGTCCTGGCCCTGGTCCTGGTCCTGGTCCTGGTCCAGTTCTGGCCCTGGTCCTGGTCCTGGTCCAGTTCTGGTCCTGGCCCTGGTCCTGACCCTGGTCCTGGTCCTGGTCCAGTTCTGGTCCTGGTCCTGGTCCTGGTCTGGTTCTGGCCCTGGTCCTGGTCCTGGCCCTGGCCCTGGTCCAGTTCTGGTCCTGGCCCTGGCCCTGGTCCAGTTCTGGCCCTGGTCCTGGTCCAGTCCTGGTCCTGGTCCTGGTCCTGGTCCTGGTCCTGGTCCTGGTCCTGGTCCTGGTCCAGTCCTGGTCCTGGTCCCTGGTCCTGGTCCTGGTCCAGTCTGATCCTGTGCTGTGTTCTCAGCTGGTTCCGTTCCTGGAGTCTCACCTGCAGAACTTCCAGGAGCTTCAGATCTTGAACTTCAGGAACGGGAGTGTGGTGGTGAACTCTCGTCTGCGCTTCGTGACGCCGGTGAGACGAGGCGTGACCACGGCCGTGTACCTGCTGCTCCGAGACTTCGCCGCCTCGGCTCAGACCAGCACGGACCTGAGCATCGACCGCAGCTCGCTCCACGTCACGTCAGGTTATTTCAGATGATTAAACAACGTGTTTGTCAGACTAGAAAGTGAACTTCAAATCCTTTAGTTTCCTCAGAAATGGACAGAGGATTAGAGTGACTGTGGTCAGGAGCCTCGTGGAACATGATCTCTGAAACATTTCACCTGAACCAACATCTCCAACACCACACAAACACAGAACAGACTGAGCATCAGCAGAACACCCCTCTGACACAGAGAGAACACCCCTCTGTCACAGAGAGAACACCCCTCTGTCACACAGAGAGAACACCCCTCTGTCACAGAGAGAACACCCCTCTGACACACAGAGAGAACCCCTCTGACACAGAGAGAACACACCACCCCTCTGACACAGAGAGAACACCCCTCTGACACAGAGAGAACACCCCTCTGACACACAGAGAGAACACCCCTCTGACACAGAGAGAACACCCCTCTGACACACAGAGAGAACACCCCTCTGTCACACAGAGAGAACACCCCTCTGACACAGAGAGAACACCCCTCTGACACAGAGAGAACACCCCTCTGACACAGAGAGAGAGAACACCCCTCTGTCACACAGAGAGAACACCCCTCTGACACAGAGAGAACACCCCTCTGACACAGAGAGAACACCCCTCTGACACAGAGAGAACACCCCTCTGACACAGAGAGAACACCCCTCTGACACAGAGAGAACACCCTCTGACACACAGAGAGAACACCCCTCTGACACACAGAGAGAACACCCCTCTGTCACAGAGAGAACACCCCTCTGACACAGAGAGAACACCCCTCTGACACAGAGAGAGAGAGAACACCCCTCTGACACAGAGAGAACACCCCTCTGACACAGAGAGAACACCCCTCTGACACAGAGAGAACACCCCTCTGTCACACAGAGAGAACACCCCTCTGTCACACAGAGAGAACACCCCTCTGACACAGGAGAGAACACCCCTCTGTCACAGAGAGAACACCCCTCTGACACAGGGAGAACACCCCTCTGACACACAGAGAGAACACCCCTCTGACACAGAGAGAACACCCCTCTGACACAGAGAGAACACCCCTCTGACACAGAGAGAACACCCCTCTGTCACACAGAGAGAACACCCCTCTGACACAGAGAGAACACCCCTCTGTCACAGAGAGAACACCCCTCTGACACAGAGAGAACACCCCTCTGTCACAGAGAGAACACCCCTCTGTCACAGAGAGAGAACACCCCTCTCTGACACAGAGAGAACACCCCTCTGACACAGAGAGAACACCCCTCTGACACACAGAGAGAGAAACACCCCTCTGACACAGAGAGAACACCCCTCTGACACACAGAGAGAACACCCCTCTGACACACAGAGAGAACACCCCTCTGTCACAGAGAGAACACCCCTCTGACACAGAGAGAAACACCCCTCTGACACAGAGAGAACACCCCTCTGACACACAGAGAGAACACCCCTCTGACACACAGAGAGAACACCCCTCTGACACAGAGAGAACACCCCTCTGACACACAGAGAGAACACCCCTCTGTCACAGAGAGAGAACACCCTCTGTCACAGAGAGAACACCCCTCTGACACACAGAGAGAAACCCCCTCTGACACACAGAAGAGAACACCCCTCTGACACAGAGAGAACACCCCTCTGACACAGAGAGAACACCCCTCTGACACACAGAGAGAACACCCCTCTGACACACAGAGAGAACACCCCTCTGACACACAGAGAGAACACCCCTCTGTCACAGAGAGAACACCCCTCTGACACAGAGAGAACACCCCTCTGACACAGAGAGAACACCCCTCTGACACAGAGAGAACACCCCTCTGTCACACAGAGAGAACACCCCTCTGACACAGAGAGAACACCCCTCTGACACACAGAGAGAACACCCCTCTGTCACAGAGAGAACACCCCTCTGACACACAGAGAGAACACCCCTCTGACACACAGAGAGAACACCCCTCTGACACAGAGAGAACACCCCTCTGACACACAGAGAGAACACCCCTCTGTCACAGAGAGAACACCCCTCTGACACAGAGAGAACACCCCTCTGACACAGAGAGAGAACACCCCTCTGACACAGAGAGAGAACACCCCTCTGACACACAGAGAGAACACCCCTCTGTCACACAGAGAGAACACCCCTCTGTCACACAGAGAGAACACCCTCTGTCACACAGAGAGAAACACCCCTCTGACACAGAGAGAACACCCCTCTGACACAGAGAGAACACCCCTCTGTCACACAGAGAGAACACCCCTCTGACACAGAGAGAACACCCTCTGTCACAGAGAGAACACCCTCTGTCACACAGAGAGAACACCCCTCTGTCACACAGAGAGAACACCCCTCTGTCACAGAGAGAACACCCCTCTGACACAGAGAGAACACCCCTCTGACACACAGAGAGAACACCCCTCTGACACAGAGAGAACACCCCTCTGACACAGAGAGAACACCCCTCTGACACACAGAGAGAACACCCCTCTGACACAGAGAGAACACCCCTCTGACACACAGAGAGAACACCCCTCTGAGACACCCCTCTGACACAGAGAGAACACCCCTCTGACACAGAGAGAACACCCCTCTGTCACACAGAGAGAACACCCCTCTGTCACACAGAGAGAGAACACCCCTCTGACACAGAGAGAACACCCCTCTGTCACAGAGAGAACACCCCTCTGACACACAGAGAGAACACCCCTCTGACACACAGAGAGAACACCCCTCTGACACAGAGAGAACACCCCTCTGTCACAGAGAGAGAACACCCCTCTGACACAGAGAGAACACCCCTCTGACACAGAGAGAACACCCCTCTGACACAGAGAGAGAACACCCCTCTGACACACAGAGAGAACACCCCTCTGACACACAGAGAGAAACACCTCTGACACAGAGAGAACACCCCTCTGACACACAGAGAGAACACCCCTCTGACACAGAGAGAACACCCCTCTGACACAGAGAGAGAAACCCCTCTGACACAGAGAGAACACCCCCTCTGACACAGAGAGAGAACACCCCTCTGACACAGAGAGAACACCCCTCTGACACACAGAGAGAACACCCTCTGACACAGAGAGAACACCCCTCTGACACAGAGAGAACACCCCTCTGACACAGAGAGAACACCCCTCTGTCACACAGAGAGAACACCCCTCTGTCACACAGAGAGAACACCCCTCTGACACAGAGAGAACACCCCTCTGTCACACAGAGAGAACACCCCTCTGACACACAGAGAGAACACCCCTCTGACACAGAGAGAACACCCCTCTGACACAGAGAGAGAACACCCCTCTGACACACAGAGAGAACACCCCTCTGACACACAGAGAGAACACCCCTCTGTCACACAGAGAGAACACCCCTCTGACACAGAGAAGAACACCCTCTGACACAGAGAGAACACCCTCTGACACAGAGAGAACACCCCTCTGACACAGAGAGAACACCCCTCTGACACAGAGAGAACACCCTCTGACACACAGAGAGAACACCCCTCTGACACACAGAGAGAACACCCTCTGACACACAGAGAACACCCCTCTGACACAGAGAGAGAACACCCCTCTGACACAGAGAGAAACCCCTCTGACACACAGAGAAACACCCCTCTGACACAGAGAGACACCCCTCTGACACACAGAGAGAACACCCCTCTGTCACACAGAGAGAACACCCCTCTGACACAGACAGAGAGACACCCCTCTGACACACAGAGAGAACACCCCTCTGTCACACAGAGAGAACACCCCTCTGACACAGAGAGAACACCCCTCTGACACACAGAGAGAACACCCCTCTGACACACAGAGAGACACCCCTCTGACACAGAGAGAACACCCCTCTGTCACACAGAGAGAACCCCCTCTGTCACACAGAGAGAACACCCCTCTGACACACAGAGAGAACACCCCTCTGTCACACAGAGAGAACACCCCTCTGACACAGAGAGAACACCCTCTGACACACAGAGAGAACACCCCTCTGACACAGAGAGAACACCCCTCTGACACAGACAGAGAGAACACCCCTCTGACACAGAGAGAACACCCCTCTGACACAGAGAGAACACCCCTCTGACACAGAGAGAGAACACCCTCTCTGTCACACAGAGGAGAACACCCCTCTGTCACACAGAGAGAGAACACCCCTCTGACACACAGAGAGAACACCCCTCTGTCACAGAGAGAGAACACCCCTCTGACACACAGAGAGAACACCCCTCTGTCACACAGAGAGAACACCCCTCTGACACAGAGAGAACACCCTCTGTCACAGAGAGAACACCCCTCTGACACACAGAGAGAGAACACCCCTCTGACACAGAGAGAACACCCCTCTGTCACAGAGAGAAACACCCCTCTGACACAGAGAGAACACCCCTCTGTCACACAGAGAGAACACCCCTCTGACACAGAGAGAACACCCCTCTGTCACAGAGAGAACACCCCTCTGACACAGAGAGAACACCCTCTGACACACAGAGAGAACACCCCTCTGACACAGAGAGAAACACCCCTCTGACACAGAGAGAACACCCTCTGACACAGAGAGAACACCCTCTGACACAGAGAGAACACCCCCTGACCCCCTCTGTCACAGAGAGAACACCCCTCTGACACAGAGAGAACACCCTCTGTCACAGAGAGAACACCCCTCTGACACAGAGAGAACACCCCTCTGACAACAGAGAGAGAACACCTCTGACACAGAGAGAACACCCTCTGACACAGAGAGAACACCCCTCTGTCACAGAGAGAACACCCCTCTGACACAGAGAGAACACCCCTTGACACAGAGAGAGAACACCCCCTGTCACAGAGAGAACACCCCTCTGACACAGAGAGAACACCCCTCTGACACAGAGAGAACACCCCTCTGACGCAGAGAGAACACCCCTCTGACACAGAGAGAACACTCATATTCCATTGAGTCTCTGTGTCCTTTAGTCCAACACAAACTGAACCACATCACACACAAGAAACAACACACACATTTATCACACACATTAGTTTATGCAAATGAGTCGTGTGGTTTAAGTTTAGTTTGTGTAAAACTTAAACAAAAGTGTCAAAGTTGAATTAAACCTTTTATTACTCAGTGTTTATTTGAATCGTCCTCGTAGGAAATAAAAACTTAAATGATCCTCACACGTTCACATAAATAAAACACACGGAGACGACGCCGGGCGAGTTCCACCACGATCTGCTGATGGATCATAAACATCTGGACTAAACATCAGACTCAAGTGTCTGATTGTTTCTCCTGATGATCCAGTGAGACTCAAACAAACGAGAGAATTTAACAGTGTTAATATTTCTGTACACGAGCGTCTCAATCTGAGGGACATAAACACACAAACTCTGTGTTCAAGTCACAGCTTCATTCACTCTGTTTCCTCAACACTAATCCAGTTATTATCCTGTTATAATCCTGTTATAATCCAGTTATAATCCAGTTATTATCCTGTTATAATCCTGTTATAATCCAGTTATTATCCAGTTATTATCCTGTTATAATCCTGTTATAATCCAGTTATTATCCTGTTATAATCCAGTTATAATCCTGTTATAATCCCGTTATAATCCTGTTATAATCCTGTTATAATCCAGTTATTATCCTGTTATAATCCTGTTATAATCCAGTTATTATCCTGTTATTAATCCTGTTATAATCCAGTTATTATCCAGTTATTATCCTGTTATAATCCTGTTATAATCCAGTTATAATCCAGTTATAATCCTGTTATAATCCCGTTATAATCCAGTTATTATCCTGTTATAATCCTGTTATAATCCAGTTATAATCCTGTTATAATCCAGTTATTATCCTGTTATAATCCTGTTATAATCAGTTATAATCCTGTTATAATCCAGTTATAATCCAGTTATAACCCAGTTATAATCCTGTTAGAATCCAGTTATAATCCAGTTATAATCCAGTTATAATCTCATTATGATCCAATAATGTGTTTGAGAGAAATGT
>NW_026570994.1:24774957-24782457 GCF_026225935.1 Boleophthalmus pectinirostris | reverse complement strand
ATAAACAGGTGTATATATAAACAGGTGTGTATATAAACAGGTGTATATATAAACAGGTGTATATATAAACAGGTGTATATATAAACAGGTGTATATATAAACAGGTGTATATATAAACAGGTGTGTATATAAAACAGGTGTGTATATAAACAGGTGTATATATAAACAGGTGTGTATATAAACAGGTGTGTATATAAACACAGGTGTATATATAAACAGGTGTATATATAAACACAGGTGTGTATATAAACACAGGTGTGTATATAAACAGGTGTATATATCCGTGCAGGTGTCGTGTCGGGGAGCGCTGGTTCTTTCGCGGGCGACACTGTGAGGAGTTTGTTTCTGAGACTCTCGTCGTTTTTGGCGCCGTCGGCTCCGTCCTCTGTTTCCTGTTTGTCACCGTGGTGATCGTCTACGTCCTGTCCAAGTTTCTACGGCAACACGAGTCAGAAGAAGGTATCAGGTAAGTCCTGGTTTAGTTCTGGTTTAGTTCTGGTTTAGTCCTGGTTTAGTCCTGGTTTAGTCCTGGTTTAGTTCTGGTTTAGTCCTGGTTTAGTCCTGGTTTAGTCCTGGTCCAGTCCTGGTTTAGTCCTGGTTTAGTCCTGGTTTAGTCCTGGTCCAGTCCTGGTTTAGTCCTGGTTTAGTCCTGGTTTAGTTCTGGTTTAGTCCTGGTTTAGTCCTGATTTAGTCCTGGTTTAGTTCTGGTTTAGTCCTGGTTTAGTCCTGGTTTAGTTCTGGTTTAGTCCTGGTTTAGTCCTGGTTAGTCCTGGTTTAGTCCTGGTTTAGTCCTGGTTTTCAGTCTGGTTTTGTTACAGTTTGGATGGACAGAAGTGGGACCGGTCCAGGTTCCAGGTCCCGTTTGAGTCCGAGTCCCCGGTCTTGGCTCAGTCCTACCGTCGCTATGACGACCACGTGACCCCACCCCCCTACACACAGGCCCCGCCCCCTCTGCCCGGACACAGCGACGCCATCAGCAGACAGGTACTGGAACTGCACCACACTGACGACTGACGACTCTGACGACTGACGAGTCCGTGTTTGGGTCTGACCTGAGTTTGTGTTTCAGGAGGCGACTCAGAGGTTGAAGGTTCTACATCGTCTCTGCTCCACAGACCCGACTCGTGACCTCACACAGACCACACTGTGAGTACAGGCACTGACAGGGTCACAGACAGGTGTAACAGGTGTAACAGACACACTGAAGCTTGTTGTGTTGTCAGGTTTGTGGAGAGGCGAGGAAGCTCGTTCACGTGAAGCATCAGACGACTCACCTCAGGTCTCTGCACGTCTCTGCACCTGAGACTCACTCCTGTCTCCTTTTTATGTGGTTTTATCAATGTCTGCTCCTGTCTGCTCCTGTCTGCTCCTGTCTGCTCCCTGTCTGAATCGTCAGTGCCTTTTCTTTGACGATGTTTTGGACTTCAATCATTCTTCTGTTTTTTTCTGTTTACAAAAATCACATTTTGGAGTTTGACAGAATTTAGATTCTGAATTTTTCTGCTGCTGAAAATATTTAAAATTTTACTTTTGTCTCTTAAAAATCTAAAGTTTTGTGTCTCGTTTCTGTCGCCGACGTCTAAATCTGTCTGTGAGCGTGCACGAGGGGCGTGAGCGTGCACGAGGGGCGTGAGCGTGCACGAGGGGCGTGAGCGTGCACGAGGGGCGTGAGCGTGCATGAGGGGCATGAGCGTGCATGTGTGAGCGTGCACATGTGTGAGCGTGCACGAGGGGCGTGAGCGTGCACGAGGGGTGTGCATGTGTGAGCGTGCATGAGGGGCGTGTGTGTGAGCGTGCACGAGGGGTGTGCATGTGTGAGCGTGCACGAGGGGCGTGAGCGTGCATGTGTGAGCGTGCACGAGGGGTGTGAGCGTGCACGAGGGGCATGAGCGTGCATGTGTGAGCGTGCACGAGGGGCATGAGCGTGCATGTGTGAGCGTGCACATGTGTGAGCGTGCACGAGGGGTGTGAGCGTGCACGAGGTGTGTGTGTGTGAGCGTGCACGAGGGGCGTGAGCGTGCATGTGGGGCATGAGCGTGCATGTGTGAGCGTGCACATGTGTGAGCGTGCACGAGGGGTGTGAGCGTGCACGAGGTGTGTGTGTGTGAGCGTGCACGAGGGGCGTGAGCGTGCATGTGGGGCATGAGCGTGCATGTGTGAGCGTGCACATGTGTGAGCGTGCACAAGGGGCGTGAGGGTGCACGAGGGGTGTGCATGTGTGAGCGTGCACGAGGGGCGTGCACGTGTGAGTGTGCACGTGACCCTTTGTGTTTTAAACATGTGAGAAAATAAACCACATCACATTTATTCAACTTTTATAATAAAAACATTTTGTACAACAGCCCCACATCAACTATCCAAGTCCTGGTCTAGTCCTGGTCTAGTCCTGGTCTAGTCCTGGTCTAGTCCTGGTTTAGTCCTGGTTTAGTCCTGGTTTAGCCCTGGTTTAGTCCTGGTCTAGTCCTGGTTTAGTCCTGGTTTAGTCCTGGTTTAGTCCTGGTTTAGTTTGTCTTTTGTGCATCTAATTGTTTCTGATCTGATAATTTGTGATGAAAACACCGAGACAGAGATTTTCTTAATGTTTTATTTTATTTTATTATAAAACACATTTTTGACACATGATGATGCTGTGTGATGTAGATATAATATATATATATATATATATATATATATATATATATATATATATATATATATATATATATAATATATATAGTATGTTTATATACATGTTTTATATATTTGTGACGTACATGATGTGGGTGGATTCTGCAGGAGACTCAATTCTGTGACTTTCACACAAACTGCTTTATTTTTGTCATTCTTTCTTTCAGTTCCTGTCCTCACCTCCTCCCCCCATGTCCTTTATCTCCTCCCTCTTTTCTTCACCTCTCTCTCTCTCTCTCTCTCTCTCTCTCTCTCTCTCTCTCTCTCTCTCATTCTTTCCTGTCTTCACCTTCGCTCTTATGTCATTTTCTCTCTGCTCCTGTCCCCACCTCCCTCCTCTCTCTCCCTCCTCTCTTCTTCTCCTCCTCTTCTCCTCCCTCTCTCCTCTGTCGCTGACAGGTCGTGGTCTGTGTGAATGTTCTTGGGTCTAAATCCTTCATCACTCAGAAAAACTTAAAGCTAAAAGTCAAACAGTGTTTTTAACAGAGAAAGTGTCAAATACACAAAGACAGAGTTATGTAAGAATCTGAAATACAAATACAACACAAGACCAGGGTCAGGACCAGGGCATCTGCTTTAACTCTGCTCTACACCTGGGTTAGTCCTGCTTTAGTCCTGCTTTAGTCCTGCTTTAGTCCTGCTTTAGTCCTGGTTTAGTCCTGCTTTACTCCTGCTCTAGACCCGGGTTAGTCCTGCTTTAGTCCTGGTTTAGTCCTGGTTTAGTCCTGCTTTAGTCCTGGTTTAATACTTCATTGATCTTCAGAGGATCTTATTTCTTTTGCTGAAGGTTCAGTCAAAACTAAAACATATTTGAGTTTAATGCCACACTGTGGAACTTAAAGGTTGTATAGAGGATTTTTAAGGGATGCATGCATGACACCACCTTCTTCCTCCACAGGTCCCTCTACAAATAATTTAGAGACCGACACCTCAGTTTTTAGACCCTTCGTCTGCTTCATTCGCGCCATCGCTGAAAGGAATCTCCAAGGATCACCTCAGTTTGTCTTCGCTCCTTTTCCCCTTCTCTTCTTCTTTCAGCGACCTCAAAAACTGACTTTCTTTTGCGGTGAACTGGTCGTGGAGTCTCGTCCGGCATCGCAACAAACTTTGTGCGAACTGCAAGGAAGCTACAATTAGAAAAAGCCTCTAAGAACCGCTGCATAGTTACCCTAGAAACGTATTGAGTTAGATTGACAACCTAAGAGCCAATAGAAAATGAGGGAGCCTTTTTATCTATTGGCTGATGTTTATCTGGCCTCACTACGTCCACAGTTGATAGATTTTTATTTATTAATTTTTTTTTTTGTCATCATAATTACAAGGCTGCTGCATCTCTGTAATGGTATTTTAAACTTTCATTGACAATTTAAAACAAAACAAAAAATCCTCCATACAACCTTTAACAAACAACATGTGTGAAGAGTCCGTCAGTCGTCCAGGGAGAATCCACGAGGAGAAAATTCAGTTTGTCGACTGGACACGTTAGTTTCAGTGTCGTTAGCTCCTGCAGATGTGAGGAAGAGTCACCAGAGTCTGACAGAACTGAAGAAGCAGCGAAACATCTTCAACCAAACTCACTTTTGTCCAGTCGACAAACTGAAATTTCTCCTCGTCTTAACAAACAAACAAACAAACAACACAACATCGTCTCCATGGAGACGAGCAGACGTAGGTGTGAAGTTTTTGGACCACAGTTTCCTGTTGAAGCTTTAACACGTCTGTCCTCTCACCGAGCCCCACACTGCACAAGTCCAACTCTGAGATGCGTTTGGTCCAAGTCTTAGTCCAGGTCCTGGGTCTGGTCCAGGTCTTAGGTCTGGTCCAGGCTCAGACTGAGGTCCAGGTCCATCTGGGTCGGTCTGTGGTTCTGAACTGTTCTGTGGAGGTGGATAAGACCTTCTGGTTCATGGAGGTTCAGGGTCGGCACATCTGTATCTGCAGGAGTCACGGTGATAAACTTAAAGACTTCTACATTTGGACTCATTTTGAGAAGTTTTCACTTGAAGGAAACAGTTTGAGAATCTACAACATCAGTGAGGACGACCTGACGACCTACAGCTGCGCATCAATGAAGGACAAACAGAAGAGTTTTGGGTTTCAGGAGGTTTTTGAAGAGAAGGAGCGATATAAACTGACCACAGGTGAGGTTCACTCTTTTCACTCAAACAAACTTCTGAGCAGAGCTACACAAATGTTTTCAGACAGTCAAGTGCTTCTCTGTTAGCGTTTAGGAGCCTCAAACACAGGAGTAAACCGTCTCATGATTTGAGTAGAAGAATATTTGAAGAATATAGAAGAGAACTCATTTGAACTGTTGGATTCTTTAAAGTGGCACTTTCCTCAAACGTCTCTGAACATGAAGAACGTTCTGGTGCTAAATGTGAGTCCTACATGACACCTTTGGCTGGACATTTAAGTCCACACTCACCACAAACAGGACATTTTATGAGTCTGGATCAGTCACGTTTCATTTCACGTGTAACATGAGTTTATCTTTATCGTCCAGGTGAAGTTATTTCATTTTCTTTGTGGAGGTTCATAGAACCTTGTGATTTGTAAAAATTCAGGCTGAACTTCAGCTGCAGATCACTCAGACGTCTGAAAATGTAAAGCCAGACTTTTATTTTCAGTCTAAATTTTTGGACGTTTTAAAGCATTTCAAAAGTTTAAAGAGAAATATAAACTACACCTGAACCAGGTCTAAACCAGGTCTAAACCAGGACTTTCATGAGTCTAGCCCACACCCTGCTGTCTGAGAGGAGGATAACCACTCTGCCACTCTGTAGGCGTCACGTTTTTGGACCACAGTTTCCTGTTGAAGCTTTAACACGTCTGTCCTCTCACCGAGCCCCACACTGCACAAGTCCAACTCTGAGATGCGTTTGGTCCAAGTCTTAGTCCAGGTCCTGAGTCTGGTCCAGGTCTTAGGTCTGGTCCAGGCTCAGACTGAGGTCCAGGTCCATCTGGGTCAGTCTGTGGTTCTGAACTGTTCTGTAGAGGTTCATCTGACCTACTGGTTCATGGAGGTCCACAGCAGACTGCAGACTTGTATCAGCAGAAATATCGACAAAGACGACACAGATTTTTACACTTTGGGCGAGTTTGAGAAGTTTTCAGTTGAAGGAAACAGTTTAAGAATCTACAACATCAGTGAGGACGACCTGACGACCTACAGCTGCACAAAACTTAAATCTAACAGAAGATTTGGATTTGAGCAAATGTTCATGGTCCAGGAGAAATACACCCTGACCACAGGTGAGTTTTATAATCCACCTCTGACCCTCACATCAGCCTGGACCCTGCGCTGGGGTTGTGGGCTCGATTCCCTCATCTCTCCTTCTCCAGTCTCACTGAACCTCGTCCTCCTGAACATTTTGTATCAGCACTTTTCTCTGCCTCAGTCGCTCAAACACGTGTCAGACTCGAGCATTTATTTTAACGCCGCTAACACAGTTTTTATTATTATTATTATTTTTTTTATTTTATTGTAAACGTCTGTTGCTCACTGGCTTTTTTTTTGAAAAAGTCCACCGCGAGTGTTTCTTTAAGTTTGACGTCTTTTCTTTACACTTTTTTCACTTTTTTCTGACCACGTGAGATGTAACGTGTCCGAGCCTCTGAGCCGCAGACTCCGGCTCCAGTTGGGCTGGACCAGCCTTGGGCTTTGAGCTTCTGTGGGCTCCGGTTCAAGGGTCTTTCTCGTTCTTCTCTGTCCAAATCGAGGCGTCCAGTGTGGTTTTCGTTGCCGCAGTCTCTCTTACATGATGTTATCATAGGATATTCACGAAGGTCCAGAAGATTTGGTGATATGATCCCGCCCATAACTCAATGAAATATGATTGGTTCAGACAACTGTCAATCTCACACTTCGTTCCAGCCACTGAAAGTCCTGCAGGTGTTTGTTTAGTTCAGCACTTCAAGGTGGAGTCACTGATTTACCCAGATACAACTGGAAGAAAAACTGTGATTGGTCCATTTCCATTTCATTATATTAACCCTTTGTTTCCAAAGAAATATCAGTCCAAGTTTATAACAATGATCTAGAAATTATTACTAGTGTCGTGTTTATTACTCACTGAATAAAAAATATTGAAAAAATATATTAGTAGTACAAAAATTCATTCGATATTTTTTCTTGAGCCTTTAGAAAACTTCGAAGGCTCTGACGGTTCAACTGTGAAAGAAACTCTGTTTGCACAACAGATGTTTGGCTCTTTCATTTATATTCCCAATAAAAGTCGTTATACGACACTTTTTAATTCATTAATTGGTTTTACTTATAACTTGATTAATCACGATTAATCACACTCAAACTTATGCGATTAACACGATTAATATTTTTTATCTTTGCTCAGCTCTAGTTTTTAGAGGCGCTGTGAGTTTATCAGAGGAACGACTCGTGACACAAAACGATGTCAGAACGTGTTTCCAGTTTGGAGCCTGTATCTTCTGCTTCAGCTCAGACTGTGGAGAGTGTGGGTCACTGCTCTTCTGTTTCCTCACACGGTTCATTTCACACACAACATGGTTTGATCTTTATCGTCCACATGAAGTTATTTTATTTTCTATGAAACCACAAACACACACAAACACACAAACCAACCACATCTCCATGGAGACGAGCAGACGTGGACCCTCAGACTTTGGTCATAATCACAGAGCAGATCTTCTGTGGTTCAGGTGAGGTGAACTTTGTCTCCAATCTGCTCATCACCGCAGCTTCCTGTTTGAGCAGCGTTACTTCCTGTCCCACGCTCCAGGCAGAAGAACAGCAGCCGACCGCATCCGGAGAATCTGTAGATCAAACCCACACGACTGTGCTGAAGGTCCTGG
>NW_026570994.1:24742457-24747457 GCF_026225935.1 Boleophthalmus pectinirostris | reverse complement strand
TTGTTGTGTGTTGTTGTGTGTGTGTGTGTGTGTTGTTGTTGTGTTGTGTGTGTTTATGTGTGTGTGTGTGTGTGTGTTGTGTGTGTGTGTGTGTGTGTTGTTGTGTGTTGTGTGTGTGTGTGTGTGTTGTGTGTTGTTGTTGTGTGTGTGTGTGTTGTGTGTGTGTGTGTGTGTGTGTGTTGTGTGTGTGTGTTGTGTGTGTTGTGTGTGTTGTGTGTTGTTGTGTGTGTTGTGTGTGTGTGTGTGTGTGTGTGTGTGTGTTGTAATGTGTGTGTTGTTGTGTGTTGTGTGTGTGTGTGTGTTGTTGTTTTAATGTGTGTGTTGTGTGTGTTGTGTGTTGTTGTTGTTGTTTAATGTGTGTGTTGTGTGTTGTGTGTGTGTTGTGTGTTGTGTGTGTAATGTGTGTGTTGTGTGTGTGTGTGTGTTTGTGTGTGTGTTGTGTGTGTGTGTGTGTGTGTGTTGTTGTGTGTGTTGTGTTGTTGTGTTGTGTGTAATGTGTGTGTGTGTGTGTGTGTGTGTTGTTGTGTGTGTTGTGTGTTGTGTGTGTGTGTGTGTGTGTGTGTTGTGTGTGTGTGTGTGTTGTGTGTGTTGTGTGTGTGTGTGTGTGTGTGTTGTGTGTGTTTAATGTGTGTGTTGTGTGTTGTGTTGTGTGTGTTGTGTGTTGTGTGTGTTGTGTGTGTGTGTTGTTGTGTTGTGTGTGTGTGTGTGTGTGTGTTGTGTGTTGTTGTGTTGTGTTTTAATGTGTGTTGTGTGTTGTGTGTGTTGTGTGTTGTTTTAATGTGTGTGTTGTGTGTGTGTGTGTTGTTGTGTTGTTGTGTGTGTTGTGTGTTGTTTTAATGTGTGTTGTGTTGTTGTGTGTTTGCAGAACCCCAGGGGGCGCTCTCTCTTCCCTCCTCGTCCTGGTCAGAGTTTTTCTCACATCTTTTTTTTTCTTTGTTTGTTTGAATCTGAAGTTAAAGTTTGTGTTTGTGTCTCAGCGCTTCACGACAGAACCGACAGAACCGACAGAACCGACAGAACCGACAGAACCAACAGAACCCGACTGTCCCTGCGCAACCCGGGCTTCAACCCGCGCTCCGGCCTGGGTAACACCTGCTCCTGTCTCCTCGTCTCCTCTCCTCGTCTCCTTGTCTCCTCGTCTCCTCGTTTCCTGGTCTCCTGGTCTCCTGGTCTCCTCGTCTCCTCGTCTCCTCGTTTCCTCGTTTCCTCGTCTCCTCGTCTCCTCGTCTCCTCGTTTCCTCGTCTTCCTCGTCTCCTCGTCTCCTCGTCTCCTTGTTTCCTCTCTTCTTCTTCTCTTGCTCTTCAGACTTTTGAAGTAACTTGAGATGATTTTAACTTCGTAAAATTTTAAACGTCGTCTGGAAACGTTTAAGTCTCAGATCAGGACCACGTGTTTGACATGTCCCAGTCCAGGTACCAGCGAGAGGCACAGTCCTGCTTTAGTCCTGCTTTAGTCCTGGTTTAGTCCTGGTTTAGTCCTGCTTTAGTCCTGCTTTAGTCCTGGTTTAGTCCTGGTTTAGTCCTGGTTTAGTCCTGGTTCCTGTCCTGCTTTAGTTCCTGGTTTAGTCCTGCTTTAGTCCCTGCTTTAGTCCTGGTTTAGTCCTGCTTTAGTCCTGCCCTGTTTAGTCCTGGTCTTTTAGTCCTGGTTTTAGTCCTGGTTTAGTCCTGCTTTTAGTCCTGCTTTAGTCCTGCTTTAGTCCTGGTTTAGTTCCTGGTTTAGTCCTGCTTTAGTCCTGCTTTTAGTCCTGGTTTAGTCCTGCTTTAGTCCTGCTTTAGTCCTGCTTTAGTCTGCTTTAGTCCTGGTTTAGTCCTGCTTTAGTCCTGCTTTAGTCCTGCTTTAGTCCTGGTTTAGTCCTGGTTTAGTCCTGGTTTAGTCTGCTTTAGTCCTGCCTGCTTTAGTCCTGGTTTAGTCCTGCTTTAGTCCTGGTTTAGTTCCTGCTTTAGTCCTGCCTGGTTTAGTCCTGCTTTAGTCCTGCTTTAGTCCTGGTTTTTAGTCCTGCTTTTAGTCCTGGTTTAGTCCTGGTTTTAGTCCTGGTTTAGTCCTGCTTTAGTCCTGGTTTAGTCCTGCTTTAGTCCTGGTTTAGTCCTGCTTTAGTCCTGGTTTAGTTCTGCTTTAGTCCTGCTTTAGTCCTGCTTTGGACTTGGTTTAGTCCTGGTTTCGCCGCTCCACAGAGCTGACTCCACAGGCCGGGGTTTATTGTGAAGTTTTAGACTTTTATTTTGTCGGTTTCTTCAGATCCACGAGACTCCTTCAAAATAAAAGTCATCTGGCTCTTATTGTGAAAGGTCGTCTGTTGTCCTTTTGGAGTCACTTTAAACTTACGTCATTTTTCAGAACAAAAAGTGAAAATCTGTGTTTGGTTTTGGCC
The DNA here is from genome assembly GCF_026225935.1 of Boleophthalmus pectinirostris. Taxonomy (NCBI): domain Eukaryota; kingdom Metazoa; phylum Chordata; class Actinopteri; order Gobiiformes; family Gobiidae; genus Boleophthalmus; species Boleophthalmus pectinirostris. Next base: position 24,745,088 of record NW_026570994.1, on the reverse strand, counting down.
AAACTTCAGTCAAACTTTCCCGTTTGTTTTATAGATTCTGTAGATTCATCCACATCTTTTATGTATAAACTCGTAAACGCCGCGTTTACGTAACTTCAGCCTCAGAGTCTCCAGATCCAAGACCAGAACATGTGAACATCTGAACATGTGAACATGTGAACATGTGAACATGTGAACATGTGAACATCAGAACATGTGAACATCAGAACATGTGAACATCAACATGAACATGTGAACATGTGAACATGAGAACATCAGAACATGTGAACATGAACATGTGAACATGTGAACATGAACATGTGAACATGTGAACATCAGAACATGTGAACATGTGAACATCTGAACATCAGAACATGTGAACATGTGAACATGAACATCAGAACATGTGAACATGTGAACATGTGAACATCTGAACATGTGAACATGTGAACATCTGAACATGTGAACATGTGAACATGTGAACATGTGAACATCTGAACATGTGAACATGTGAACATGTGAACATGTGAACATGTGAACATGTGAACATGAACATGAACATGAACATGAACATGAACATGTGAACATGTGAACATGTGAACATCAGAACATGTGAACATCAGAACATGTGAACATGTGAACATGTGAACATGTGAACATGTGAACATCAGAACATGTGAACATCAGAACATGTGAACATGTGAACATCAGAACATGTGAACATGTGAACATGTGAACATGTGAACATCAGAACATGTGAACATGTGAACATGAACATGTGAACATGAACATGAACATGTGAACATGAACATGAACATGTGAACATCAGACATGTGAACATGAACATGTGAACATGAACATGTGAACATGAACATGTGAACATCAGAACATGTGAACATGTGAACATGTGAACATCATGTGAACATCAGAACATGAACATCATGTGAACATGTGAACATGTGAACATGTGAACATCAGAACATGTGAACATGTGAACATGTGAACATGTGAACATGAACATGTGAACATGTGAACATGTGAACATCAGAACATGTGAACATGTGAACATGTGAACATGTGAACATGTGAACATGTGAACATGTGAACATGTGAACATGTGAACATGTGAACATGTGAACATGTGAACATGTGAACATGAGAACATGTGAACATCTGAACATGTGAACATCAGAACATGTGAACATCAGAACATGTGAACATGTGAACATGTGAACATCAGAACATGTGAACATGTGAACATCTGAACATGAACATGTGAACATCAGAACATGTGAACATGTGAACATGAACATGTGAACATGTGAACATGTGAACATCAGAACATGTGAACATGTGAACATGTGAACATGTGAACATCAGAACATGTGAACATCAGAACATGTGAACATGTGAACATGTGAACATGTGAACATCAGAACATGTGAACATGTGAACATGTGAACATCAGAACATGTGAACATGTGAACAGAACATGTGAACATCAGTGAACATGTGAACATCAGAACATGTGAACATCAGAACATGTGAACATGTGAACATGTGAACATGTGAACAGAACATGTGAACATGTGAACATCAGAACATGTGAACATGTGAACATGTGAACATGTGAACATGTGAACATCAGCCATAATCTCTCAGTGGGATTATTCTGTATCAAACACAGTCTGTGATCCAAACGGTTCACCACAAATGCTCTTGGTCCTGGTCCTGGTCTTGGTCTTGGTCTTGGTCCTGGTCCTGGTCTTGGTCTTGGTCCTGGTCTTGGTCTTGGTCTTGGTCTTGGTCTTGGTCTTGGTCTTGGTCTTGGTCTTGGTCCTGGTCTTGGTCTGGTCCTGGTCTTGGTCCTGGTCTTGGTCCTGGTCTTGGTCTGGTCCTGGTCTGGTCTGGTCCTGGTCTTGGTCCTGGTCTTGGTCTTGGTCTGGTCTTGGTCTGGTCCTGGTCTTGGTCCTGGTCCTGGTCCTGGTGGTCTTGGTCTGGTCTTGGTCTTGGTCTTGGTCCTTGGTCTTGGTCTGGTCCTGGTGGTCTTGGTCTTGGTCTGGTCCTGGTCCTGGTCTTGGTCTGGTGGTCCTGGTCCTGGTCCTGGTCTTGGTCCTGGTCTGGTCTTGGTCTTGGTCTGGTGGTCCTGGTCCTGGTCTGGTCCTTGGTCTTGGTCTTGGTCCTGGTCTTGGTCTTGGTCTTGGTCCTGGTCCTGGTCCTGGTCCTGGTCCTGGTCTGGTCTGGTCTGGTCTGGTCCTGGTCCTGGTCCTGGTCTTGGTCTTGGTCCTGGTCCTGGTCCTGGTCTTGGTCCTGGTCTTGGTCTGGTCTGGTCTGGTCTGGTCTTGGTCTTGGTCCTGGTCCTGGTCTTGGTCTTGGTCTTGGTCTTGGTCTTGGTCCTGGTCTTGGTCCTGGTCCTGGTCCTGGTCCTGGTCTTGGTCCTGGTCTTGGTCCTGGTCTTGGTCTTGGTCTTGGTCCTGGTCTTGGTCCTGGTCCTGGTCTTGGTCCTGGTCTTGGTCCTGGTCTTGGTCTTGGTCTTGGTCCTGGTCCTGGTCTGGTCTTGGTCTTGGTCTTGGTCTTGGTCCTGGTCCTGGTCTTGGTCTTGGTCTTGGTCTTGGTCCTGGTCCTGGTCTTGGTTCTTATGTAACTCTTGTC